>NW_028321917.1:2704829-3005365 GCF_036245765.1 Copidosoma floridanum | reverse complement strand
TTTTAAATTGCAACTGTATTTCTTCATAATTAAAATCAAAATATACTTTTTTCTAATTCGCATATTTCACATCCTTTAAAATCTTAAAGTCTTCTGATTGCAAAAATCTTAAGTGGGCCACATTTAGCTGTAAGTGTATTTGAAAATATTTTGTTTCAGTTATTTATTTTTTTTGTTACTTACGTTTTCCTTTTATTATGTTATTTTCTCTAATATACTTTTTTTTGTTCACATGGAAATACAACAGCTTTTATTGCCTACATTTTTAATGATAAATAGATGATTTTGTTATAATAAATAATGTCTCTTATTACTTCTACTAATTCATTATGATGGGTTGCAAAATATGATGGAATCATTATCCATACAATGATTTGTCTTCCCAAATGCTGGATATACGACTGTTTGCCCTATAAAAAAAATACAATTTATATATTCTTTTCATTATTTTTATTTTATTGACGATGCCATTTTATTTTATTTTTACGTATTACAATTATTTATTATTATTTCCAAGTTTTTTGTATTTATCATAAACAATCTTCAATTTTACTAAATTTTTGTTATATTTTACGTGGCTCATCCGGAGGCTGCGAATTAATCACTTGTCCAGGTATCTGAACAGGTAGTCTTCTACTTTTTTTTATTTTTTGGAAGACGGGTATGCTTTCCTTTTCTTTTAGGACCCATGGTAGCAGTTCTTTTGGTAGGCATGTCCAACACACTCTATATTTCTCTAGAGTGCTTAGGCTTGCTATATCTCTTACGTCGGGTTTACTGTTTGATTCAATTAAAGCCCTATTTAAATTTCCATTATTTTTTTAACATTCGTCTGTCGATGAGTTGGATAAGTTTTGCGCGTTGGGTGATTTTAGTGGTGGAGGAGGATCAGGTGCTGGAACGCTTCGTTCCTCATGTATTTATTCCGCAACGCTGTCTTCCTCCATATGTTTAATTTCATCGTTATTTTGGACTTTTTTTACTTCCCCTTCATTCTTGCTACTTATGTTTTTACAACCTTCTTTGCTTAACTTTTGGTTGGATTTGTAGTTGCATGTGTCACTGTAGTCTGGTTTCTTTAGCTCATTTTTTTTAGCGTTTGACTCCCGCGGTTCGCGAGTACCTTATACACGTGAGGCATAACGTGTTGGCTGAGACAACTCGCGTGCAGTTCGAGAGTATCAATAATATCAGACTACGCTAAGGAGCGAGGTACAACGAAAGAGGTCCGCCAAAAGTGGTTCCGGCGATAGCAGAGAAGGCAAAAACCGCAACCCCTTATAGGCCACGAACTCATTCGTATAGCATAAGTAATCACTGCGAATTACTGCACGAAGCATTAGGAAACTTCGAAGCAGCAGTTACAACAGTCAGTGATAGATGTGAATTTTTCATCAGTAATATAATTCATATCAAAATTTGTGAAGTGATCTGAATGGACTGTATCTAAGAGAATACTTGTTTTGAATTGTTTTCATAAAAAAAAGAATTAAAAATCAAATATTGATTAAATCATCCATAATATTTAAATAATTATTTTTACTTGGCTAAAAAGAACAAATAAAGCTCACGAGCTGAATCCGAAGAGATCCACGAATAACATTGAAATAAAACGGTTAAGACCATACTTTCAACAAGTCCGGTCATAACATTACAATAAATGAGTCATCACTCTCCGTTTTTTCACAAATCAAGTCTAACAACTTAATAACCCTTAAAATAATTTTATCTTACATCTATGAAGACTTTTGCTTGAAATCGATCGCTAGACCTGTTTAAAATTGAATTTACGTCTTTGCCTGCGTGACTATTATTTTTATCCACATTTTCTCTGATTTCTTGTCCGTTCTCTGTAGGTGGCTTAGTATCTACACTTGGTGTAGGTTTACTTTCTCGCCTTTTCTTTACGTTTCGTTTTGACGGTATAAATGCCTGTCATCATCTTTATCTCTGTCCCCTAATGTACTTACCACGTAACTGCTTTTTCCGTGGCATTGCTTTCCTTCCATTTTCTGTCTCTCCTTGTTTCAATTTTCGTCATGGCTGCCTGCAGTAATGGCCAGCTCCAATGCTATTTTATATTCTCTTCGTTTCCCATCTTATTCACATTTGCTGACGGTGCCTCACAGTTTGCAATAATCAACTTCTTCGACATACTTTTCGCTTGTGTTATTATTGAAAATGTCGGTGGCTGTCTATGTAATATATCTTTCCGGGTTTTGTGTTGTCTTCCTCGTTTTGCTGCTTATTCCATACATGGTGTGCTTGTTATTTCCACACCTCAATTCATATTCTCCCCCTTGCGCATGTATGCTAGTTTGTCATCTATCGGCCCCTGCGATAGGATTTCTTCATCTGAATTTTTCGCCATCAGTAATTGAATCACTTCTTTCTTACTTCCTCGTATGTTTTGCACTGTCTTTATACTTGGCTTGCTATTTTTATTCCTGTTTTTATGCGTTTTTGTTGTTGTTCTTGTCAACATCTCGTTCACTGCTTGCCATTCTGATTCTGAATCTGCATCGCTCTGTCTGCTTAACGTACCTTTATTAGTACTACTATGTCTAAGTGGTTTTTTCTATTTACTTTATCACCTGGATTTTTCGAATCTAATATTTCTCCATGCCACTTTTTATCTTTTCTTGTTATGTTTTTCCCCATTCTTGTTCAAACTTTAAATACCTGTGCCGGTGGTCCATCGCTATCAGCCAGCCCTTCATTTTTTTGTTCGTCCGCAAGGTCGTAAAGTTCTTGGTTTGACAGTTCCAAATTTTTTTCACTTTCTTCTATAACTGGGTTCCGAGAGAGAGCGTCTGGTGCTCTGTTGGATATGCCTGGACGATATATTACATCAAATTCGTAACCCTGCTTTCAGTCTGTTAAACCGTACATCGGGCTTTATCGTCGTATGGTAGGGCTTAAGTTGCTCATAGTCCGTGACGACGGTGAACTTTCGTCCGTATAAGTACGGCCTCAAATGTTCCTTTGTAAACAATATGGCTAACAATTCTTTGTCATAAGTAGGATAGCGTAATTCGCTTCCTTGGAGGCAGCGTGAGGAGTATTCACACGGTCTACCTCTTCCAAGCTCGCCTTAATTTAGTATTGCCCCTATAGCGTAATCCGAGGCGTCCGTCGTTATGATAAAAGTGTAGACGACAGATCCACTGGTAGAAAGGGGCCGCATAGCGAAGGTAAAAAGGGGAATGGTGACCGAACGAAAGGGCGCAAGCGCGGGTGTAAATATGCCCGGATTATTAAAATATTGGTACGAAACTTTTCAACTGTAAAGATCGCACAGATAGATTCAGAAACACGACTTATTGAGTATAATGGTAATCTTAAGTGCAAAGGACGCCACGGAGCGGGTCTCACGTCAAGCCACACTAAGTTTCATGGACCTACTGGAGTTCAATCCCGAACTAAAGGTCACTAGCGTGCACGGGCTTACGCGCAGTGTGATAGGTCTAGGGCCAACAGGCTCTGAGAGCATTCTGCGTCGCCAAGTTACAACTTAAATCATACGCCCAAGACGGCACTATAGAAAAGTCGCTCTACCTGGGCTATTTACGCAGATACGGTACGAATGAGTACTATGAGGCAAAGTACTACTTATAATCATTGATAAATACCATGCTTACTATGCATATGTAGCGTTTTATCCGTTATTAGAAGTTAATATTATCATGCGGTTATTACATTCTGCGAGCCAATTCTGTAACCGCTACGCCAGTAGAAAAAGCCACCGACGATGGTATAGGAGTGCAACAGCTATTGAGATACCGCGGGAATAGAGGGGAACAGGAGGGGATAGAGCGGAGAGATAGAGGTATGTAAAAGGGTGGTAGTGAGTGTAACTAGTCTGTGAGATCAGAGATTCTTTGAACGTGGTTGAGAGAGGTTCACCAATAAACATAAAATCTTTTATTCATATGCATATTTTGTTTATTCTCTCATCTTCCTTTTCCTGTCAATTACAAAAAGATTTTACTAAATTGGATGCGGTAAGTACCAGCCCGTTACATAATGAATTGTTAAGTGTTTAGAAGGCTTGCTCGTATTTCTCTTCTTATTTGAATTACGTACCTTTCTTTAGAAGTTTAGACAGTGGTTGGGCGGTTTTTGCATAATTTTAAATAAATCGTCTATAATATCCGAAACGGAAAAAAGGTTTTTTTAGCCCATAATTTGCTTTATTGTTAACTTTTCACTAAAAATATTTTTAAGATTTACAACGTAAGAAAGTGGGCATGCAATAGAAATCTCGATGAGTGCCTTTCTACAATATATAAATTTTAACAATCCCCGGGACAGCATAAATATATTGATAAGTAATTGTGTGTGAAAATGTATATGAATATATATATATATATATATATATATATCCTGCTAGAATGGTGAATGCCTCCCAGCACAGTAGACTGTCGTATGCTGTTCGTTAAACGTGTTTGTCGTGCTCCCTCCGTTGATTTTGGACTCCCGGTGGAGCTTCCTGGTCTCTAGATGGATCTTCAGATGGTGTTCCTTGAACTTCAATGTTTTGCTGCAATGCTGGTACATCTTCTTCTGACTCGTACTTCGTAGCGCGACACTATTTGTGTTTTCTTAAATTGTACGATAATAATGATAAGAGGAAAGAAAATTATATTTCTTTTTTCGATAGAAAATCTTACTTCTGACACCAAAACTGTTACATTGAATATGATGGCTTCGGGGTGCATGAGAAATAAAAGAGGTACGATACATTTTGATCAACACATTTATTTACTGAATCAATGGAAGAGCCCAAGTGTAAGCTCACGACCGCTCAAATCTGGGGTCCCACCAAGAGTAGCGCGTCACATGGCCTCCTTCCTTCTTGGAACTACTCCTACCCTTGTCGCTTAATAACTTTGGTGGTAACACTTTACATAAAAGTACGTTTTCACGAATTTTTTAAAACAAAAGGCTTTTGCTAAAAAAAATAGTGAAACAGGTTTTATTGAATGAAAAATTTCAAGTGGCCACCACGGACGTCAAATTAAGTTTTAGGACCTAATAAGAGTGGATTGTTCTCATGTTTTACGTAAAAAATTGATTTAAAAACGTAGAATTATATTCTGAAGACCCAAAGTACAAACAAGTCTGATGATTGAAAGAATCACCAATATGTGCCTATATGTATCAATTTCACTAATTTTAAATATACAATTTGTATGATTAATTTTATTGAATTTCAGTTGAAAATGAGTTCATAGATCAGATTCTGGAACAACTTAAAAGCAAATACTTATTGAAACTAGTTTTAAAAGAGAAATTGAAGGAAAAACAAGTATTAGAAGAAAACGTAAGGGCTCTGAATCTTAAGAAAGTAAAGCAAGACGTGTGTAGAATTATTTACATCTCATTTGTTATATATTATTTAAACAAAATAATTTTATCAGTTCCGTTCTATTTTAGAAAACCATCCGACAGTTGGAAAGTGAAATCTACCAACTACAACTAGCATGTGAAACAATAGTAAATGAAATTGATGAATGCACAAACGATAATGGTCAGTATGAGTCAAAATTTTAACCCTTACTTTCATTCTCATAATTTAGTGCCTAAGAAACTAACTTTCGTTCTGTTATCCAATTCTATTAGAAAAAGCAGACGCAAAGTCATTAAAAAACTATTGCTTGTCACAACAATATACGTGCCAAGTCACCAATTTAAACCAAAACTCTACGAACAGACCACCTAAAACTGTAGTAGCTGTAAGCAGTAACCTTCATGTCCCAGAAAAGACTGACCTAAAATGATCTTGCCAAGACTGTACATACAGTAATTATCATCTCATGGGAGAATGTGAAATGTGTACAATACCAAGAGAACAAAACAATAATTAGATAAATAGGATTAAAGGCAAAAAATGTGAATTAATAAAGGCTGAAGGTACGAATTTGTAAATAAAGTTAAAATTGTTCAATTTTACCATATATAGTATTTATCCTAATCTCTTTACTTATGCAGAGTGCACAGATAAGTGCATTAATATTAACTTATTTTGTAGACTAAAATTTTTATAAATGAAATCGTGTAATTTGTGGTAGTACTAACTATGTTACATGCCGACTTCGCAGAGTTTCAGAGTCCATCGTTCAACTGAAAAGAAGAAGCAGCAGTCTAAGTAACCCAATAGACTTTACTAAGTACATTTTTTTTTAAATAAATTATTTTATAGCGTAAAAAAATGAACCACTATTCTCAATTAAAATAAGAACCGTGTACTTAATACATCAAATAGTAAGTATGTAACCTTTAAATTTCTCGTAGTACAATATACTTTATGAGTCTATATGAATTTATATTAATAGATCAAATTTTGTTTAGTTTGTAACTATGAATATAATGCCCAGAAATCTTTAATATTTTATTGGTAATGACAATATTTTAGTAGAAGGTAATATTTTTTATCTATTATAGATAAACATAAATTGCACACAAAATTTTTTCGATTAAAAAATCAGCTGAATAATATTCTCTTTCCGTACGAAATTTTTTATTCTTGAATCATTTTTTACTTTAACCAAGCGTAAACGTTGTTTAATCTAAAAAATGACAACATAAAGATCTCAATATAAAAATTTTTTATCAATTATCATATTTGCTTTTGTATTATGTTGCAAAGATTCTATTTTTTTTTTTTTTTATTTCCTCAGTACATACATAAGGATATTATACAATTAATTATAAAATACGTTGTCTTTCTTTCATTTTTCTTGTTTTTGTTTTACAATCCACAGTTTTCTGCTAATTATTCATTTTATTTATACATATTTTTTGTTATCTATACATGCATTATTTAACTGATGATGATAACAAAAATTTTATTTATCATTACTCCTTTTTTTATTGCTAAAGCGTTTTTTCGCTTAATATACAGCACCTATATCACGCAAATTTTATTGCTCTTTTGTTTCTTGCTAGATTGTTTCTGCTTCTTCGACCTGTAAATATTCTGACTAAGTAAACTACTGAGCCCCCCCCCATATTTTAGCAAAGCATCTTTATACGAAACGTTGTAGATAAGAAAGGAAAGGTGCGTAATGTAATGTAGTGCGATGGAGTTTGTTGTTTTAATGGGAGGTTTACTCAATTATTCCGGCAATTTGTAGCTTATGATTGCTCCAGTTTTCTCGTAACTTCACTGGAGGTGTCTGTGCTCTTATAATATTGTGACTGCGTTTATGAGAGATGTACTATTTTCTCGAGTACCATTTTTCTCCCATACAAGTATGTGTGTGTGTATACATGTGTTTTTGTTTGAATTTATTCCAGCCTCATTGTATAAAACGAAAATTTTTCCAGAAATCTGAATAGTTGTAATTCGTCAATCACTGTTTAGTTTAATATTATGATCAGTTATATAGTCGTCACTTTTTCTCTGTGATTGCAGGGCAGACGATTGTTGAAGTTGAAAAATAGTCCACTTATTTTTTTCGTTGATTTTATTGGTGGATAAAAAGTATAAGGATATTTATAAAGTAATTGAGGGATTATAGCTGAGTGTCCAGTTATTAAAAATTTTCAAATTGCAACTATATTTTTTAACTTAAAATAACTTGAAAACGTTTGTTTTTTTTTCTAAAAAATTTGCACGTGTCATATCCTTTAAAATCTACTAATGGATCTGAAGTGGGACACATTTATACGTTAGTATATTTGTAACTATATTGTTTAATTTTCGTTTATTGCTACTAATATTTTTCTCTTATTTTTGTTATTTTTTCCAACATGGTTTTTTTGCCTATATTTTTAATGGTAAACATATAATTTTGTTATTATAAATAATATGCTTTATTGCTTCTAACAACTCATTCTTAAGGATTGCAAAACATGATGGACTCTTTACCTATACAATGAATTGTCTTCCTGAATGTTGGGTGTACAGCCATTTGCCGTCTAAAAAATTTTTATGTATGTGTGTAGGCGCCATTTACATTGAATTTACCCGCGCTCCGTGTATTAAGAAAGAAAACGCGCTGAGTCGCGCAGCTATGCTTCTGATAGGCTCAAGGGCCTCTCTGCGTGGTTGTATGTACCAGTATGTACTGTGAGAGCACTGAACGACGACCGAGCTGCCATAGCCAAGCCGAATGAGCTTTCGTTTTTCTTGACACAATTCGCAGCTTAACGAAAACCATCGCCAATATCGTAAGCTTCCATAATTTTTCTTTTCTTTGTAATTTCGTTAGTTAGGATGATGAGTGATAAATGCTTAATTCAATGTTAATTACAGCTTGGTTAATCGACTGCTTGTTTATTCTTTCATTTTTCCTTCGACACCTTTATCTCCTCTCTTACCCGCTGGCACGTCAGGCCCCAGCGTGCTCTGTAAAAATTTGAGAGCCACTGCGCTGCCGCTATCCTCTTTTAATCCCTTTTTTTTCTTGCCTTCACGTGGTACTAAGGCGCGCACAATGTGTTTGAATGTTTACCCTTTCTTCTCTATAAAATGTTGATAGATCGTTTTTCCTGCCGATAACTGGAAATGGATGCATATGTTCACCTCGTATTTTTGAAAAAATACAAAAACGCACTTCCCATCCTCAAACGCGTGGTTTTAAAATATTTTCTGTACTTCTGGATCTTTGCACTTGTGCATCTATTCTGAATTAGGAAGCGTTGTTCTAAGCCTGTTTTGTGTCACATGAAGACCTTATAAAAGTATGAGGCAGTGAAAGAGATAGCTTCCGTCCCGGTGCACATCATCTTCCCATAAATATATTAATACCTGTTTCCCTTCAACTTCTTATTTCTTAACATCCATTGAACCTTTTTCTCAAAATCTATCGGCAAGATCGTTTAGCAAGTCGTAAAGGTGTGCATCATGTCGGCTTGTACCGTTTACACATTCAGTGAGCGGCCTACTCGTCGTATGCTCATTCAGTGATGGCTCTCCTTCGCTTTCTTTTTTCTTCAATCTATTTCGTGCTTGATCGGCTCTCTCCTATACTTCGATGTCCCTGACTTTCAAAACACTTTTTCTCGAGGTCTCGGTATCTCCTGCTACTTCGTCTATTTCTGTTAGCTATCGGATATTCTTCATTTTTCTCTACCTCTCTCTTTCTTTGCCACTTTTTCAAGTCTGAGCTAAAACTATTTCATTTTTTCCGAGTCTGGACGAAAACTAAGTTAGAAAACATTCAAGTATTATTTACTGACCCCTCTTGTACTTCCCCTAAAACAAAACAGAAATCCTCCAGATTTGCTGATTTATGCTGTATTTATGCTTTTGGCGGCTAACAGCCACTAGTACGCTGGGAGAAGCTCACGAAAACGAAGTTCCTGAAAACGATTGAACATTTTATATTAAGATTTCGCGATACTTGTGTCAAAATATCTACGGATGCCTTTGTAAAAAAACAACACGTAATTATTATTCTTAGCAGGTGTAGTGGCTTCAGTATTTTGAGTTCTAGTATATGTTTGAAAAAAAAGGGAATGAGCTTTTTTTAACAGATTTCGTTAAGTGTATATTACAACAAATGTAGACAATTACCACTACATAAATATATTTGACTATACATCTAATTACAAACACAAACGTAAGATAAGCTTCAATGAATTCCACTTCATTCGGGCTCAACATCTTCGTCCAGACTCGGAGGAAATGGAATAATCTTCACCTGGACTAGAAAAAAAGGGTAGAATTTTCGTCTGGACTAGACAGAAGGGCATAGTCTTCCGAATTTTGGATATTTGCTTGCTGCTCCGATTTTTTTGGGTCCATTTTTTATTTGCCCACCTCCGACAATATGCCCCAGAACTTTTGATTTTTTCTGTAAAAATTGGTATTTTTTCGGCCCAATCGCTAAAGTGGCCTCTGCCAGACGGTTAAAGAGTTGTATAAAACGCTTTTTATGCTATTCAAGGGTTGGTGCAAATACCATTATACTGTCTAAATACACCTCAATTTCGTGTCCTTGTAGGCCCCCCAAGGCAAGGGTCATTGCTCTTAAAAATGTGTTGGGAGAGTCTGCATCCATCGGCATTCTTTCATACTAGTAGTGACAGTCAGGCCCGAAACATGCTATTTTGTGTGTACTAACCTTATGAATTTTTATTTTGAAATATACTTGTTTAAAGTCTACTACTCTGATATAACGAGTGGTTGCTAAGTGTTCTAGTTTATTGCTTTGAAACGGTAAAGGGTGACAACTTATGACAATGATTTCATTGAGTTATCTAAAATCAATGACCGCCAACGCTTTTCTCCGTCCGGCCCTGCATGCTTCGGTATTATCCACATATTTGAAATGTACGGTAACTTAAAAGGTTTGACTATACCTTACTCAAACAGCTTTTTTATCTCAATTTTCATCTGTTCTCTTAATGCAGGTGGAAATCTATATCGCTTACGGGTTCATCTGTTGTATTTTTACGCAGTGTTTTAATATATTAGTATCCTTCAGCGGCTTACCATTTATTATACATGGGTCTGTTTTTTTCCTCGCTCTAGACAGATTTTTTGCACGGTTCATTGGCTGGTTTATTGGGGTTCGTTATTTTTCCACTTTACGCATCTTGCCACAGCTTTTTGCATTCACTAGTAACGTGTTTGTTGGGTTCTCTACAATACGAACACGATTTATTACACTCATCCAACTCACTTCATTCAATTTCTGTGTCTGTGCTGTTCCCTAGTGCCTTATTTGTTGCTACTATACCTATCCTTATACTCCTGTTTCTGAAATAGTTTTCGTTTACATTAAATGGCTAACATTTTCGCTGTGTTACTTGGCGTAAACTCAGCTTGTATCCATGTTTAAAGCCGTATCAATGGCTTCTTCCAATATTGTAGTTTTAAGACTCGCATCATTCCAGTGGCGCATCATGGCGCCTTAAGGCCGTATACAAATTCTTGATCGGCAGCTTCTTTAAACGCAATTTTCTGAACTTAATACAAGTGCCGGTTAGAATCATGGGACATCATTATCCTATTATGTAATCGTTCCGCTCGACCGCAGTATTAAATGATTATCTCGTCGTTTTGTTAAGATAGCAGTTTAAGTTGCTCGAGCAGTGTATCTATGCCTCCCCTACATTCGAACCACCGTGATAGTGCGAGTAAAAACTCGTCTACTGTGTTTAAGAGAGAGAGAGAGAGAGAGAGAGAGAGAGATGCGCGTAGAATTGGTCAGTCGCTAATTGTAATTTTATATGATCCCCATTAAATAGTGGTATCCTGCTCGCTGCGCTATTTAGATGAATAAACACGTTAAAATTAGACCCCTGGGTTGTTTATGGTCATACTTCCGTTGGTTCGACCACAGATTAAAGTGCATGCCTGGCTATTCACCAATACTGTAAAAATTGTTTTCCATGCCCTGGAGAGGGCTTGTTTGATTGTTTTTATGCCCATCTAAAGGGCAATTGAACGGAGACGAAAAATTGTAGTAATTTATATTGCGTATCTTTTGAGTTTGACTATTGTCTGCCCTATCTGGATCGTATTGAGTATCTTGATTGTAGTTTGGAGACTGGAAAAGCCGTTCTGTGCCAAGTTATATATTCGTCAAAAATTTATATTTTCCTCTTCAATCTTTCTTAAGTAAGCCTTAAATGGGTCATTGTGGTTCGCGCTAAAGGGCCTTCCGTTATCTGCCCATTTCGCTCTAGTATTTTTTATTATTATTATTTATTATTTACTATCTTATTCTGTGTGATTCCTTCGTGTTTGTCCTTCATTGCATTTCCCCTATTGGGAGAATTTGTCTCCACTTGCTGTTCAGGCGCCTGTCTAGCTTGTTATTCTACGTGTGTCTGACGATGCTCTGATTTTCTAGTTAATTTCTCACTGTTATTTCCGGTCTGCTGACTAATAATCTCCCTCGTGCCCATTTGGTTTTTCCATAATTATTTCCCCACAGGCATAAATTCTATCCTAGTTTTAAAATTTAAAATTTGGTATATAATTTTTTGTTTTGTCTTTTGGTCAACTATTAATCGCAAATACGGTTGGTCATAAGTTTATTAAAAATAACGCTTATCCCTCGCTATCTTGTTTCTAAGTTCCCTGTGCTTTGGCTTCACCTAGTTTTATTATTACTGAACGTGTCTTAATTACTTTCTACAAGGTCCAAGATTATATTGTGTTATGGGGTGCGCACGATGCAGATCTAGCGAGGCGGAAACTTTGTCCTCGACCGGGCCTGTGTTGCCTGGATACCCACGACAACGCTCCCTGCAATATGTATACACGCGGGTCTCGTCCATGGGGACACCGCTGGGGCCAAGTATCGGGGCTACAGATGTCGTTGCTTCTTGCAACGACTTTAACACAACACAAGGGGGGGAATCGGGCACACAAAAAATAAACACTCGCGAGTGATATTTTATACAAAAGGATCATATTCAAAGAAGAATATAGAACGACATACAAAAGTACTCGGAGGTGTAGGTGTGTAAGTGTGTGTGTGTGTTCTCATACGTCGAGCACGATTGCTCGACGAGCTCGTGGCGCGAAATTGCAAACTGGGCAGACCTACGCGGGCTAATCGAAGACTGCTGCCCTTTGCAATCAAACTGCCCGTTGACAGATACTCACGGGCGCTGATAAGCTCCTTAACGATGTCTCTGCCGGGCTAAAATCTCGAGCAGCAATTGAGCGGAAACGCCGAGGCCAGTAGACGTCCCTACTGGCAGCGTTCGAAGGACGATGTCGTCGAGGTTGGCCCTGGTGACCTTGAGTCTGGCGTCGCCTGCTATCTCAGGGCCAGGATACTTCGCACTAAACACTGCGCCGAGGGCACTCAAGGGCAGCTGCAGTAGCAACGATCGCCAAAAACGGAGAAAACTCCAACCGATGTTTCTCGCGTTAAAACCAATAAATCGTTTCTCGCGTAATAGCCTTGGAAAAAATCGCTTCACGTAAACCACAACAAAACTAGCTTCACTCGCATTCGCCGGCTCCAGCTAATCTGACCTCTCTCCCAGCTTCTTTTTCTTGCTTTTCCTTTTTTTCCCCTACCCTTTTCCTACCTTATCCCTTTAACTCTTTTCTCCCCTTTCCCTACCTGACCTAGCCTATCTATGTGGCCTAACGGTGGGGCACCATTATAGTTGCAAGCGATTATTTGACTATTAGTCTGCCTGCGCAAATTAGTAACTTTAATTTCTATACACGCTTCACCCCAGAAACAGTATCAATGTATTTAATTGTAAATAATAGGCACTTACCTGGTGTTTTCTGTTAGTACGATGACCATCAATGTAATTTCCCCGTCCCGGTTGTTTGCCGCACCATCTCGATTTGGACCGTCTTTTCCAGATAACGTCAATCCCCTGGTGATCTTTCTTGTCCTTCGGTTCCTTCTTCATGAAGATGAGTTTCCTTCATTGGCGGTTAAGCTGCAACCATGATGACAGCAGTCTTCTCTTTGTGTAATCCTTTTTGTCTCATATCATAAGACTATGTGTGTTTCCCGAAAATCACGTACTTGTTTGCCCAAAAAAAAAAGACAAAAAAAATTATTTATTTATTACGTAAAAACCATACCACTTCTGACGCCAAAACTGTTACGGGGGGTTTTATGGCCTCGGGGTGCCCATAAAATAACTACAAAGAGTTTGAACCAAGTAGTTTACTAATATTATAAATGAGAGAAGAGGCACGTTTTGCTTAACCGTTTGAAGCCAAGGACCTACTTTTTACTATCAACCAACTCTCTTGCTTGGTATTCTCCGTCTGCCCCCCAACTCTCAGCTCCTATCTTTTTATCTTTTCTGATCTTCTATCCTTTAGGGGCTAAACTAAGAAGGGCGCACAGACACATGATTATATGCTATTGTACGTAACATATTTTACTTCTGTTACATTTTTTGGTAGCATGAAAAATTTTTATAAAAATCATCACTTCAATCAATTTTTAAGATGTTGTAAGTTATAAGTTAAATTAAATTGTACTTTCACGGATGCTCTTTTGATGTTACCAAACTCTAATTGTAATTTAAATGTTTGATGACTTTTTATCCTCTTGAGGAGTTACAGTGAGAAAATACTAGCCCATACCATAGACAAAACTTATTAAGGTTGGGATGAAATTATGAGAAAAGTTTTATACAAAAAAGTATCATTCTTACCACCATATCAATTTATCTAACCATCAATTGAAAAAATTTTAATTCATTTCCACATGTTTCTCATTTTAAATGCGATAACATTAAAGGCTTTGATACACTGTAGGCCCTTGCATTAGTCTCTCTAACCATTACAAATTTAATTAAATTACATCACAGATGTTTTAAAATACAAATTCAGAATAAAAAAATGTAAACACGAACTGAATGTACAATATTACGAGTAAAATGTGAGTACACTGTGTTTATGCATACACAGCCTCTAAATAATAATAAGATCCAACTTGTCTTATTTATTTTCTTTTTTAATGCAAAATAATATTTAACCATTTTACTTAAGGCACGAAAATTATGAACAATGCTTTGTTTATAATAAAGATGCTGCAATGAGAAAGAACTGAGAATTTCTTGGAAAAAATCAATCATACAAAGCCTCAAAATCAAAACTCAGAGATTCTACAGGGCTTATTTACTGCCTTTTTTAATGTATATATGATGAAATTTATTATTGGGGATACAATAATTATGAACTATACTTTATTCATACTAAAGCTACTGCAATAACAAGAAACTGAGACTCTCTCGAAGAAAATAAACGTTATACATCCTCAAGCTTATAACATAGATGTCTTATACGGCTTAGTTTCTTTAATTTTTATGCACAACAAATGCAATTGTATTTATATTTGTAACAAAGCTGCTACTATAAGAAGAAACATAGATTTTCTTAAAGAATATCAAGCTTAAAAGATACTCTAAATAATAATTGAAAGGTCCTACAGGCTTCCCTCCTTCCTTTTCTTATACGTAACATTAACTCATTATTGTTTTTGAGGCAAAACAGTCATAAACAATGTTTTTTTTATAACAAAGCTATTAAAATGACCAAAAAAGGAAGTTTTAGACAAAAAATTATTTTTTTGAGCATCAAAATAATAATTAAAAGATCCTACAGAGCTTCACTTCTTTCGTATTTTTTGCAAAACATCTTGTATTTATTTTGTTTTAGGCGTAACAGTTGTAAACACATGATTTGTTTATAACAAAGCTGCTAAAATAACTTTGAAAAAAAAGTTTTTGGAAGAAAATAATTATTTCCAGCCTCAAAATAATAATTAAAAGGACCTACAGGACTTAACCACTTCCGTTCTTCATGCATAACATCATATATTTAATTTATTTGCAGAACAACAGTCATGAACAATGCTCTGTTTATGATGAATTTTGCAATACTGAGATTTTCTCGAAGAAAATCAACTTTACAAAGCCTATTAATGATGATTTGAAGGTCCTACCCAGCTTATTTTCTTCCTTTTTTGATACACAACATAATGCAGCTCATAAATTAGAGGCTCAATAATTATCAACAATGCTTTACTAGTAATAAAACTGATGCATTGAGGAAAAACGGGGATTTTCTCGAAGAAAATCAATTTTACAAATCCGCAAAACTCACAGCTGAGAAGTCCTGCAGGGCTCAATGTTTTTTTTTCAAGGTGTAACATAATGCACTTTATAATTTTAATGAACAAGAATAATAAAGAATGCATTGCTTATGATAGAGGTGTTGCCATGATAAGAAACTGGGAACTATTTGAAGATAATAAATGTTACATTGTCTCAAAACTATAATTCAGAGGCCCTACATAGTTTATTTTCTTCTTTTTTTTTAACGGACAACATGATGCAATTTATTTATTAAAAGTACAAAAATTATAAATAATGCTTTGTTTATAATAAAGCTACTGCAATGAGAAAGAACATAGAACCTCTAAAAAACAAAAAATTTATACAGCCTCAAAATAATGATTCAATGATTCTACACGGCTTATTGTCTTTCTTTTAAGATACAAAAGTAATGCAATTTATAAATTAGAGACACAAAAATTATAAACAACACTTTATTTATAACTAGCAACCCCCCTCTTCACTGGAGACTCGCTGAATGGAACACCGTAGTATGATGATACGTAATATAAAACGTTTTTAGTTAAAAATTTTACATTTATTTTTAACACTTCTTAGAACAAATTGTTTTTCAGAGTCCATGCAGTTTATTTGATTAAATGATAAGCTGTTAAAAGTAAAAAAAAAATATAATGATGCTGAAAAGTACCACGCATGCCTTGCACATCAAAACAGTTGTTGGCTCTGAAGGGCCGTTGATTTGCACTTTCCCACGTTATAATACATGAAAAGGGCTGTTCACTTAATGGATTCTTCATTTGTTGATTTTGATGCTGCTGCTTCAATCTTGAAAAATGTTCTGCGTCAGTTTCTCGACGCCTAAAATTGTATACATTTGAAGCATTTAAAGTTTTTCTTTCAATTTGTCTTCTAGTGACTACAGGCATTGTTGAAACTTCTGTAAGTTTTAAGGGCTGTATTTTGTTAACTTTGTTAAGTTGTAATAAATTTTTTGGCTAAGTAGTTTGACTATCGATGGCTCTAAAAAGCACTGGTGGGCGTAAACTCTTTCTTGACTGAAGTTTCCAGCTAACGTGCCTGCCTGAATACCGCAGGATTATCTTCTTTAACCTGCTGTTACAGTACCAGACTGATCGGAAAGTAAAACCACAATATCTGAAAAGCTGAAGATAGTTGTAGTGCTCGTTTTCAACATCCATTGGTTTTAGGCCAGAGACGTTGGTGTCCGAGGCATCTTTCTTTTTTTGCAGAGCTCAGTCGTTTTGGTAATCTAAAGTGGAAAGATTGGTTCGTGATGCTTGTCAGTTGGCGACTGTCCTTTTTGCTTAAAGTTTATTTCTCCTTTATAACTACATCCAGTGTTAGGTTTGCCCTGCGCAGACCTCAGAGAGAATTGGTGATTCCTGGTTGAATGCTTAGGGTGGAGAGGGTAATGCACCCTGCAGGGTTATTGATGTTCATGGTTCTCAGCCTTACGACAAATGACTTTACTTGTAAAGTTTGCTAGGTAATGACTAACTTAATTCAATAGTTGCCGGCTTTATAGCATTCTAGTAGACGAATCATTGTCGGAAATAGTTGTAAAAATATGTTTGTTGGCAAAGTAGTTCAACTTTAGGTGGCTTTAAAAAAACCGTTGAGATGGTGATTTAGTGAACGTAAAGACTTATAATAGCCCTAAAAAGGGCCAGTGGTGATACTTCCAGTCATTCCCTATTATTATTTTAAAGACTGATGGAGAGCTGGTTGCGTGTAGCTTGACTCTTACCTTCGGAGTTTCTTCGTATGTACATCGTGCTTGAGGAAGGTACACCACTGGCTGAAGACTATCTCGTCTTCGGATCGTTCCCACAATAACCAACCTTTCACTGTTGATCAGGAAAGTGAGCCTGGAAAATACCTCTTCTGAGGGTATGCCATTGGAACGAACCACTAAGAAAAAGACTGATAAAATTTCCAGCTGATTTAGCTGCTCAAAATCCTCAGATTTCTTTCCTGGTTTGCTATTGTAGTAATAGGTGCTCTAGCAGTACCATATCGGTTAAAAAAACGCCCACAAAACTCTGAAGTATTAGAGCAGATTGTGATCAGACTGAAAGTCTTCAAGTATTACGCTGGAGACGGTAGCTGTTTTTTTTGTGGCACTTGGTAATCATGGCGATTCAAGATGTTATTTAGTGTAAGTCAATTTGTCCATTAGAAAACAGTGTTTTTGGTAGCCGGGACATCCAGCTGTACAACTAACATCTCTGGTATTAATGTACTGCAAGTAAATGACTATGGTAGTCAAAATTTTGCTCAGTGATATTATAATCAGACCTACTTATTTGAATCGCAGGCTGCTTCGATTTTACTTTGACGTGACCTGCCGGATCCTTCTGATCTAAACAGCGTTGGCCGTGATGGTAAATAGTTTGCTGCTGACCGCAACCTTCAGAGCGATTCTTTATTAGCGCCAGCGCTGGCCAAGCTGTGAACTATCGTTAATGTATACATATGATATGTACATACAAGTACCTATGACCCAATTATCCGGGACCAGGGCCAGGCGCTTACTGGCCTCTCTAATAAATAATAAAATCCTTAAGCATAACACAAGCGCCTATCACCCTATGATCCAGGGAACTTACTGGATACTACTGTTTAATAGGTTGTTACTTGAAAACACAAGCGCTTATCTGACAATGACCCAGGGCGCTGACCTGCCCCACTATTATTTTATTTTTTTATTTATTTCGAACTCCGTCCCTTTCGAATTTAAAGGGCTTCCGTTACATTTCTTGCAACTTTCCATATTTTGTATTTTTAATACTATTGACTGTTCATATTTTCTCTATTCTCTTTCTATAATCGAATAAACTGAAATGTAATCAAATTATAACTATGAATTAAATTAAATTAATCGAAACAATCAAAATTCATAGATTATTATAAACAAAACTAAAAATAATTTTTTTTTTTTTTTTTTTTATAAGAACAAGAAAGTATTCAATTCAATACCACTGTTTATATTGTCTGTTACAGTCAACTTTGATCACTTTTTCCCACTTTTCACTTTTCACCACTTTTCTTTTTCTTCTCTCTTCTCTCTTCCTTTCTTGCACTTCTGCTTCTCATTGTTTCAGTAATTTTCTAGCGTCTTCTTTTAGTTAACTTCATAATTTATCTCAATCCTTTTTGGTATCTGCACTTAAAGGTTTCATCACCCACCTCTAAAACTTCTTTTCTAAGCCTAACGAGACCTTTTAAAACTTTTACTTCCTTTGCATCTTGGCTAAGAACTTCTTCTATCTCTTTTCCACTCCTTGTTTTTTCACATATCCTTAGTATATGTCTATGGTCCTCTTCTTCCTCCTGACAACGTCTACACATCTTTTCTTTCTCTTTTTTCAAGTATTCTTTCCTTATACACTCATTTCAGCATCTAAATCTAGCCATCAGCGTCCTATCTTTACTTGTCACATCCTTTTTTAGGTACTCTGATTCTTTCTCTGTTTTGATGTATCCATATATCTTGTTGTATCTTCTTCTGCTTTAAATTACATTCCTTGTTTCTTTATAAATATTCATGATTCTATTTCTTAATATTTCACTTACCTCCATCTCTACTAGTCTTTCTCCTAGTACATCCCTATCCACTCAATAGAAAGCGTCTTTGAGATCTATAAAGGAAGCAAAAACCTTTTTTTTGGTTTGCTTAGTCTTTCCTCTACTACATGATTTAGCGTGTAAATTGCCTCTATAACTCCTCTCCCTTCTCTAAATCCGAACTGACTCTCTGGTAACTTCTTTTCAATTTCCTCCCTCAACAATCCGTTTAGCATACTAGCGTATATCTTATATGTCGTGAAAGTTAGTGTTACTCCTCTGTAATTATCTGGCTTATCCTTATCTATTTTCTTATATATTGGACAAATTACTCCAGTTCTCTATTTTTCCGGAATTTTTTCTTCTTCCCATACTTTTTTCATCAACTCCCACACGGCTGTCTTTAATTCTTTTGGAATATATTTCCAGACCTCATTTTTCAGCTTATCTTCTGCTGGTGCTTTCCTCAGTTTCAACTTGTTGATCTGTATTCTAAATTATTCTTGACTGAATTCTTCTTGCTCTTCTGTGCTTTCACTTAAAATCTTCTCTTTTTTTTTGATTCTTCTAGTACCATTACTCCTTCATTGTTACCATCTAACTTTTATACATAATACGATCTCAAATCCTTCATTTTTTTTTTTTATTCATTCTTTCCTTTTTCTAAATCCATTGATATACTTCCACACTTCTCCTTTTAATGTTGCTTTCCATTCTTTGTCATACCATCTCCTTTCTCCTGATTTCCATGTTTTTATCTGTGTTTGATCCTTAGGCACTGATCTTCCCACTATTTCTTTTATTTCGCTCCACCTTTCATTTACTTCTTTTTCGTTTATTTTCCAATCCTTGCATCTTTCTTGAAACTAATCAATCAGTTCTTGAGACCATTCACTCAGTGCTTCTCTTTCCTTATCCTTTTCTTCTTCTGTTATTCTTATTTCTTCCTCTAAATATACTTCGTTCTTTGTCAGATTTTCATCCGTTTAATTTGATCAAAAGCCTCTTGACTCTATAACGGTTTCGCCTCTGCTGCCAACATATGTGAGCTCTCCTTCTTCCCCTTTTTGACCATTCACTATTCCCCATCCTTCTTCTGTAATTTCTTTAATCAACCTTTTTCCTTCCTTATTTATTGTTTCATCCTTGGATTTCCTTATTTCTACTTCTTTACTTTCCCAGTCTGTTTCGTTAATCCATCCTCCTTTTCTTGCTGTTGCCGCATTCCAATCTCCTACTAACAATGCACTTTCAGCATCTTGCTCTCCTATATTCTCTTTTGTAATTTTCATCGTTTTTATTACCTTTTGACTATATACTCCAATAACTTTTCACTCCTGTTCTCCATATTTAATCTCTTGCATTATAATATTTTCATTCCATACTTCGAATTTCTTGCTCTCAATCTTTTTGTTAAGTCCTGTAATTATTCCTCCTATTGCTCCCCCTTTCTTACGTTCTCTTACCGCAGTTACGAAATTTCATTTAAACTTTCTCAATATCTTACTTTCTAGATCCATTTATTTATCCTTTTCCAACCACGTTTTCACCAACACTATCATATCAAAGTCATTTAGACATTTCCACACCTCACTGTCCTTATCTAATACACCTGCTATATTCCAAACACATACATTTATATAACATCTACTCCTTACCTCCACCTGTTTCTCTTTTTTCACCCATCATTTTTGTGACTTTTTCGCTTCCTTTTCTTGAATCTTCTTCCTATCTTCCGTAAATTCACCGCTCCACTCGTTATATCTTAACCATTGCTTATTGATCATTATTATACCTACTGTTGGAATTTTTCCTTTGCTTTTCTCCTCTTTGGATTCATCCAGTATCAATTTCTGAATTTTTATTTCTTTTCCAGTCAGATCATTTTTAATATACATCTCCTTCTCTAGCTTACTCTTGTTCGCCATAATGCTATCCTTCATTTTCTTGTTTTCTAGTTCTACTATCACTATTTCCCTCGCTTCTCTTCCATTATTAATAATTATTTTTTTAGCCTTCTGTACTTTAACTTTGATATTTATTTTCTGTGCAGTATATTCTTCCACTTTCTTTGACTTTTTTCATAGAGGCCCCTTTAATCACAATATTCTTTCTTCCTTTCTCTCTTTTATCTTTTACTTTTTTCCATTCAAGTCTACTGACTCTCTCTCTCTCTTCTGAAGATTTCCTCTATTCTGCCCATTCCTGTTTGTCCTTATCCCACTTGATTCTCTCTTTTCTCCATTCTTTTTCTCTTTTTTCTAATCTAACTAACACTTTGAGTATGCTTTCAAATCGTTTTTTCGTTTGGCTCATCCTGCAATCATTCTCTTTACCTTTGCTATCTTTCTGAAAATTTAGGATAGTCTGAGTGTTACTCCTCGTGTTTCCATTTATTCTCACCTTTGTTATCATTTTAGGTATTTTCTGCCCTGTTGGTGATATATAAATCTTCTTTATCGACACTATTGTTAATAAAGCAGGTCCTTTTTACCGGTCCTCTGTAATTCAGGTATCTTTCTTACCAACTGTCTACAACAACGAGACCTAGTTTATCAAATATCTACATTTCTCAGGTTATCCCATGTATTACACGTTCGTCTCTATTATCTGTTTCTTACACTCGTACATCTTTTTAAATTATCCACTGCTGTTCACGTAGAGGTCTCTCTTATCCACCACACAACTTCTTTATTTACCTATCTTCGAGACGTGCTCTCTTTTCTTCTTTCGCTTCTTCTTAACCTAACTTTTTTACTTTTTCACCTATTTACTGTTTCCTCGGTTTTTTACTTTCACAGTCACTTATCCACTTTTTGACGTCTTTTACTTTTTGCTCCTTACTTATTTACAGTTCTTCAAAGGCAAGTGATCTTTTTTTTTACTGCCTCGTTGCACGCGTTTTCACACACTTCTGCTCTATCTTTCCATTACCAGTCTCACTTTATCCATTTACTTAACATTAACTTCTCTTCAATTTTCCACTTCCACTATTATTGCTTACTTTCTACAACTCTATGCACTTATGCACTAACGGCAGTAGTCAATTAATTATTCATAATATAATTTATTGAAAACGCAACGACTCATGATGCAACGTGTATTAACTATGAAGAAGTAACAAAAAGATTCTGAAATTCATTATTATTTATTAATGAACAAGCCTTAATAACACAAAGATAATTGTATACATTAAAACACTTACTTTTTGTGCTGTTACATAAAAATGTAGTGTCAAAAGCGTACTATTCTATAGGGTTGTGATGTCCGCAACTTAATATTTCAAATAATTATAAAATTTGACAAGGACCTTTTGTAACACTCGCTCGTGTTATTAGTTAATAATTTATTATTTAATAGTGCGGCTACTAAGTACCGCAGGTAATCAGTTGATAGGCGCTTGTATTATTAATCAACAACCTAATATTTAATTAAGTGGCCAGTAGGCGCCCTTGGGTTATTGGGTGGTAGGTGCTTGTGTTATTATTAAGGATTTTATTATTTATTAAAATGGCTAGTAAGTACCCCCGGTCATTAGATGATAGGCGTTGGTGTGATTAATTAACAATTAATTAATTAATTAAATAGCCAGTGAGCACCCCAGGTCATCGGGTGATACGCGCTTGTATTTTTAATTAACAACCTAATAATCAATAAAGTGGCCAGTAAGTTCCCCGGGCCATTGAGTGATTGGCGCTTGTATTATTCTTAAGCATGTTATTATTTATTACAGTGTCCAGTAAACGCCCTTGGTCCCAGGTTATTGGGCGATAGGCGCTTATATATATATACATCATATGTATACATCAGCGATAGTTCACAGCTTCGTCAGCGGTGGCGCTGATAAAGAACCGCTCTGAAGGTTGCGGTCGGCAGCAAGCTTTTGACCATCGTGGCCAACGCTGGAGCTGAAGTGAAAAACTAGCATAATTTTACAAAAATTTGAGCTCATTTATTGCTATTGTGATAAATTTTTTTAAGATTAAAACGATACGAAAAACATTTAGGACGTGTGAAGAATCAGTATGAAAAATTTCAGAGAAACCGTTTAAGTATCTTCAGAGATTATAACGGTTTTTGCGGACTTGCTATATGCATTAGTAAGATAAGATAAATCTGCTACTATAACAAGGAACTGAGATTTTTTCGAAGAAAATCAGATTGACAAAGCCTGAAAGTAGTAATTCGAAGGTCCTACAGGTCTTAATTATTTTCTTGTTCAATGCATAACCTAAAGAAAACTCATTTATTTGAGGTAAAAAATCTATGAACGATGCTTTTTTATAATAAAACTACATAGCCTTTAAAAAGTTATTCGGAGGTCTTAAATGCTTTTTTTTCTACGAGTTTAATGCGAAAAATGATACAATTTGTTAATTAAAGGCACAAAAATTATAAACAATGCTTTGTTTATGATGAAGCTGCTTAAATGAAAATAAATGTTGATTTTTTCGAAAAAAGTAAAATTCACAAAGCCTAAAAATAATACTTTAAAGGTCCTAAAAGGCTTGACTTTCTTCCGTTGTTGATACATATCATGACAGAGTTTGTTAATAAGAGGCACAAAAAATACAAACTGTGCTGTGTTCATAATAAAGCAGCTCAAATCAGGAAAAACATAGACTTAATCGAAGAAAATAACTGTTGTACAGTCTTAAGGAGGTTTGGTCGTTTTTCCCAAGGGGGGGAGTGAGCAGGTGTGCGAGCGCTCCCATAAGATACCGTGTTAAAGTAAGTTGTAATAACCGTGCATAAAAACGTCCACCTACTGCATCACGATTGATTAAATTGGGTTCAACTCGTCAGTGCTCAAAAGTTAAACCATTAAATGTTATGAACAAATTACGGTACATACTTTAAAACAGCTTGTTTCCGATATTTCGCGTGAAAAAACTTGAAAACATGTTGTTTGCATAATAAAAAATAACCTTAAAAAGTAAGAGGAGACTCAACTTTTATCAATAAATGGGTGTTATGAATTTTCGAAAAACAAACTTTTTTTGTACAGCATTATAGTTTTAAGTCTTAAGAAAGGCTGGGCCAAGTTTTAGAACATGATTTTCAGTTTAACAAATTGTAGAAGCAATTTTGTAAAAATGTCCTGGTTCATGTGAAAAGACTAGCTGACATAGCAGATGATGTTTGGTTTTCTCCCATACACTTAGCATAAGACCTGCTCGCGACTTTGTTTACGTTTGCATAGTTATTTCTTCCAAATGCCTGATAAGGTGCACATTTTTTGATACGAGGGTCTTTTTTAGAAGTTAAGCTATCCATTTGAACTTTTTTCTCATCATGAATAAATCTCTAGCCTCAAAATTTGTGCAACAAAGGCTGAATAATCGCCCTCGCCCATAAGAACAATGTTAAATCATGCAACTTCGGGAATTTTTATCTTGAAAATTTGGCCGATAAAAAGTATTGAAAAAATTCATATGTACTTCCAGCATGTTAAAGTACAACATTAATTTTTTTCAGCGAGTGAATGAATCTTCTCAAAAACGACCGAACCTCCTTAAAATAATAACCCTAAAGTCCTAGACAGCATTTTTTTTATTTTTTTTTTTATTTTAATGCTGGACATGATGCAATGCACAAAGAGGCAAAAAAATTGTAAACAATGCTTTGTCTATAATGAAGCAGCTGCAATAATAAGAAACTAAATTTACTCGAAGTAAATAAATTTCTTACGCCCTCAAAACAATAATTAAGAGGTCCTACGCGATTTTTTTTTTTGCTTTTCTAATCATTATCACAATAAAATTTATCAGTTACTAGGTGGCTGCGCTTCCTGCGCGCTCCGCGCGAACTCCCAAAATTTAATCTAACATTTATATTGTATATTTTCAAAGAAAAATACAATAATTATGTCTTTGTCGTAACACATAGTATTGTAATATTTATCAACTTACAAATTTAAATGACTTTTCACTGATTTTTCAAAATCTCATTTTCAAATCTACCTGCGCTTGATCAGTCTCAGCCAATCACACGATGAATAAACAGGATTCATCACGTGACCCATAGTTCTTTTAAGATAGGAAAGGCACAAAAAGTATAAACAATGCTTTAATTACAATATATAGGTCCTACATTGCTTCTTTCCTTTTTTTAAGTACAATATAACTCAATTTATTATTTAAATGACCAAAAATTATAAACGATGCTTTGTTTATAATAATCAAGCTGCAGTGACAAGAAACTGAGATTTTTTCGAAGATAATATACTTTACAAAGCCTTAAAACAACAATCCAAAGGTCTTTCAGTGCCTCCAAAGTTTCCTTCTATTTTTAATGCACAACATACGAAAATTTATCAATTGGAGGTACAAGAATTTTAAACAATGCTTTGTTAATAGTAAAGCTACTGCAATGAGGAGGAACATAGATTTTCTTAAAAAAAAATAAAAGTTTTACACCTAAAAAAAAATAACTCTGAAGTTCATCATGGCTCTTTTTTTTTTAAGCACGTCGTAATGCAATTTTTTTGATAAAGGCACAAAATTTATTTATAACGAAATCTAATTTTTTTAAATCTCTAAATAATTCCATATAGTCAGTAGAGGAAAAAAAAGTTATAAACAATGCTTTGTTTATGATAAAGCTGCTGCAATAATGAGAAACTGAGATTCAGTCGAAGAAAATTAATTTCACACAGTCTAATAATAATAATTTTATGGTCTTGCATGGCTCATTTCTCTTCTTTTAAAATGCATACTATAATGTTATTTATAAATTTGAGGCACAATAATTATTACCAATGCTTTGTTTACAACAAAGCCGCTCAAATGATTTAAAAAAAAGTAGTTTTAGGAGAAATGGTAGTTTTCATTGGATAAGTGCCATCGTCTTCAGGGCTATTTTGTAGCCCGAGGAACCTGCAAAGCAGTGCCTGAGGAACATAAGGTAGCTGCGGTGCGATGGTGCTTATGTGGCGAATCTTATTTTTTCTGCCAAGGGCACACCAGCCACTCAAAAACGTCCGAGGTAGGGAATAATATATTGCGTCACTGGGTCGTAAAGTGGCTGATGTACGGCCGAGTGCCGTATGCAATTTTTCGTTATCCCATTTAAAAAAGTTTGTTCAATAGGTTGATTTGATTGACGTAGAGAAAAATGAATCGCTCGGTGAACCATGCGTTCCTTATAAGCATTGGTCCTATACACCGAGGTCTTAATGGAGTGCAAACGAACAAATGATGGATAATCGAACGTGCCCAATAATTGGACCGACCAATCGACCACAAAAAACTTACGCAAAATTCAACAGTGAATGCTAAAAGAATACAAATTTTTTTTGATAGTTCTTCAAAGTATACTAAAAAATAACTTTCATCGAACGATACTTTATTCTTAGTTTTCCAGTCCATGTATTGAATATGTGCTTTTTCATATATAACGTGAGACTTTCAAGGTAGCAGTCCAAAAGCCATGAAAATTTACTCACCATTACCTACAAAAAACTTTGAACTTAAAATAAAGTTTGTAAAAAAAAGCACGTAGTGGAAATTTTGAGTACACGAGCACAAGAGACGAGAAACACATCATATGGTAAACGATGAGTAAGAGAAGATAAAAAACCGGGCAACGCTATAGTTAATACAGGCGCGAACCGACTCGACTCAACGACAAATACGGATGGCAGAAGGCACTGAAAAGGAGAAAAGACAATACGCACATGCGTCTGTGGTTGTCAAAAAAAAAACAAGACTTGGACACCACATATATATATATATATATATATATATATATATATATATATATATATATAGACTAGTGGCTTCGCCCGAGACTCACTAAACGGAACATCGTAGTGTGATATGTAATGTGGAACGTTTTCAGTTAAAAATTTTTTATCTAGTTCTGACACTTCTCAGAACAAAAATCTTCGTCTTAAAAACATATTTGTTCGATATCTATACAGTTTATTTGGTCGAGTGAAAAGCTGTAAAAAGTGAAAAAAATTTAATCATGCTAAAAAGTAGTGATTATTCCTTGTGTCATAAAAAAATCGTTGGCCTCGTTGATTTGCAGTTTCTCCAATATAATCTATGAACAGAGCTATTTCTTACAGCTGTAACGATTTAAAACTCACAAAAAATATATAATTAAAAAAAAAAATTTTTCTCTTATCTCACAACTTTATTACCACAGCAACAAAGTCCTGGAGCTTTATCTCTGCGTTTTTTTTATCACAACAAAAATATAAATACATATTCTACCTATTTGAGAATCTGGAAGATTTAAGAGATTACTATGAGAATTATAGTGAAAACCCGATCTCTCACATAATTAATTCATTTTTTATCGATGTTGATGCTGCTTTAATCTCAATAAATGTTCAGCGTCATTTTCTTGACACCTAAGATTGTATTCATTAGATGCATTTAAAGTTTTCCTTCTAATTCGACTTCTTACGACTTTTGCCATAGTTGAGACTCTTGTAAGCCCTAAAGGCTATTTTTTTCAACTTTATTAGATTGTAATATATTTGTTGGCAAGGTAGTTCAACGTCCAATGACCCTGAAAAGGGCCGGTGAGTTTCTTCAGTGAACTCTTTCTTGATTAAAGTTTCCAGCAAACGTGATTGCCTCTATATCTCAGGGTGATCTTCTCTGGCCTGTTATTGTAGCACCACACTGATGAGAAGGAGAATTACAACGTTTAAAGCTTTGGAGCTACTTGTAGAGCTCTTTCCCAACGTCTTCTGGTGCAACGTCAAAGATGTTGATGTCTAAAGCACCTTCTTTTTCTGCATACTCAGTTGTTTTGGTGATCCAAGGTGAAGAGATTGGTTCGTTATACTTGCTCGTTAGGGACTGTCCCGTTGGCTCAAGTTTATTTTTACTTCATAGCTGTTAGGTTCTCCCAGCGCAGACCTTGGAGAGGATCGTTGATTCCTGGTTGAATGCTTAGAGTTGAGAGGGTAATATAGGGTCATCGGTCACTGGGGTTCCCAGCCTTGTGACGAACAACTCCGCTCGTAACGTCTGACAGTGAATGACTGACTTGGTTTCATAGTGGCTGGCTTTACATAGTCTTTTATTCGACGAATCGTTTCCGGAAATGGTAGTAAAAATGTATTTTTTGGCAAGGTAGTTTAAATTTAGGTAGCCTTAAAAAGAATGGATGAGATTTATGGTTAAGTAAGGAACGTAAGTACTTGTAATGGCCCTAAAAAGGGGCAGTGGTGAAACTTCCAGCTATTCCATATTATTATTCTTGATAATAGAGAGCCAGTTGTGGGTAGCTTGACTCTTATCTTTGGAGTCTCTGTGTACGAAGACCGTAAAGGAGAGAGGTACGTGGCTGACCAAAGAATATCTCGTCTTCAGATCGTTTCCCAGATAACCAACCGTTCATCATGAGTCAGGAAAGTGGGCCCGGAGAATACATCCTCTGTAGATATGCTGTTGGGACGACCATTAAGAAGGAGGCCGTTTTAGCTGCCCGTACTCTTCAGGGCTGTCTTTCCTGGCTTGCATTTGAAGTAGAAAATTCTCTGATAGCACCAGGCCGGATAGTTGAACGGCCACAAAGCTGTAAAGTGTTGAAGCAGGTTGTGCTCTGGCTAGATACGTCTCCTGGTATTCCACCGGAGACGTTGACGTTCCGAACACCTTCTTTTTCTGTGGCACTCAGTTATCTTGACCTTCCGGAGTAAAAATCGGTTTATTTTGCTTACTTATGAAAAAAAGAGTATCATCGGTAGCCGGGATGCTCAGCTGCACGACTGGTACCCCTGTGCTTGGTGTACTGCCAATGAACAACTTCGACAATCGACAATTCGATGGGGCATCTTATAACCAGGCTATCTTTGATTACAGGTGGCTTCAATTGTACCTCAACACTATCTAGTGGATCCTATTGAGTTAAAGCTAGCTGATTTTAGCAAAATATTGAGCTCATTTATTGCTATGGTTATTAATTTTTGTAAGGAAAAAAATGTGCGAAAACAATCTTGGAATCATCAAGAATCAGTATGCAAAATTTCATCCAAATTGGTTTAGTAATTTTCGTGGTTAGTGATTACAATGGTTGTAGCGACTTTTCTACATGTATTAGTAAGATGCAAATGTTCATTATAGATTTCATATATACAGATAGATATTCAGTATGCATTTGAGAGCACGGACCTTGTAGAAGCGTCTCGCTCAGCGGACGTGAAGAAATCCAGCGGCCGTACATTTGTCGCTTTACGTCTTACTAAGCGGACGTAAACAACAAATTTTACTGTTGGGGATGACAAAAATTATTTTTTTGAATCCTTAATATAATAAATGAAAGGTTCTACTACTTTAAAATTTTTTTTTTTAATGCATAACATCACATATTTACTTTTTTTGTGACACAACAGTTATACACAACGCTTTGTTTATAATAAAGCTGCTGTAATAATGAGAAACAAAGATGTACTTGAAGAAAATAATCATTACATAGCCCATAAGTTCTAACTTATAGGTTGCTTAGGGCTTAATCTTTTTTTTTTTTTTTAATGCATAACATAAGGCAATTTATTGATTGGAGGCACAAAAATTGTAAACAATACTTTGTTTATGATAAAGCTGCTACAATGAGGAGAAACATAGATTCTTTAGGAGAAAACTAATTTTTTTAAGCCTACAAATAATAATTTCGAGGTTCTACACGGCTTATTTTCTTCCTTTTTTAATGCACAAAATAATGCTATTCGTTACTCGAAGGTGCACAAACTATAACCAATGCTTTATTTGTAACAAAACTGCTGCAATCAGGAGAAACTGAGATTTTCTCAAAGAAAATTAATTTTACTAAGGCTAAAAATAATTGTTTGGATGTTCTACAGGGCTTAATTTTTTTATTTTATACACAATATGATGCAATTTATAATTCAAAGCTTCAATAATTATAAACAATTTTTTTTTTATGATAAAGCTGCTGAAATAATAAGAAACTGATATCCACTCGAAGAAAGTAAATATTACCTTGCCTCAGAATAATAACTCAGAGGTCCTACAGGGTTTAACATTTTTTTTAAAGCATGATAAACAATGCTTTAGTTATTTAAAAGTTGCTGTAATAAGGAGAAATTTTGAACATGATTTTACAAAGCCTCAAAATAATAATTCAGAGGTCTTTCGGGGCTTATTTTGTGTTTAATTTTTTAAGCAAAATATGATTCAATTTCTTTGTTGAGTTCACAAAACTTATAAATAATTTGATATGTTTATGATTTGTTTGCTGCAAAAATGGAAAACTAATATTTCCTCGAAGAAATTGATTTATTAAAAGCCTTAAAATACTGGAATAAAGTTTCTATAGGGCTAATTTTTTTTAATTTTAATACATAAAACGATTAAATTAATTTATTCGATACTCAATAGTTATAGACACTGCATTGTTTATAATAAAGCTGCTGTTTATAATAAATGACGAAAATAAATGAGTGTTACAAGCAAGATTTTTTCCAATGTTTTCATCACAATATTCGTTTCCACTTTCTTCACACTAAAGCTGTATGGACGAGACAGTGCTTATTCTTTATAGTTTTTGAAAGAGAATGAGATGCTTCAACTTTTGTAGTGGCCTAAAAATCATAAACAATAAACAAATTTGAAAATTTGCTGCACGAACAAATTTATAAGATTTACCTTGACAGTTTTTAGTCTTTAATCTTTTTAGAGGAATGATTAGTAGTGAGTCGTAAGTTGTTGCTTCATTTTTAAATTGAATTTGATTTGAATGTTTTGAAGAACTTTGAAATGTTGTATTTATATTGTTTGGTGACAGTTATGAAACCGAAAAATTGGTCATAAACTTAAATGTGTTTTCTTTACTGATGCATACAAAATGATGACTGGGTTTTAGGTTTGTACTTTACGACGTACTGTAAGTTGTTTTCATCCATTTGTTCTTTTATAATCTACTATACTGCCAAATTCTAATGAAATGTGACAAACTGTCTAATTTGAAGTACTATACAAGTACTAATGTATCTTGGAATTCAATTCAATTTCAAATTTTTTTGTTTTTTGCGCTGATCGAGCATTTGGTTGCTCTAGAATACTTAGTAAGCGACAATGAGTGGGTTTTTTAAATTTCTCTTTCAAAAAAACTGAATAGGAAAAAAGCTATGCATTATGATTATAAACATAAGTATTTCCACTAAGAATTTGAAGAGATTAAAAAATAATAATTTTTGTTATGAACGTGTATATCCCCAAGGCAACCTCTGAACTGTAGGGACCACCCAATTTATATGCTCATATTTGGCCAATCCTTTTTTTTTATGTGGGTACACCAGCCCCAAAAACGCCCAAGATAGAAACTAGTAATTTTTGTCGCATAAGCTTCATCACTTTTGGGGCTATTTTGTGGTCCAAAGGACGTAACGTATAACCACGGAACGATATTGCTTATTTGATAAGTCCCATTCTTTCTACCACACCAGCATACCATAGCACACCAGCTTCTCAAAAAATTTTTTTTTGAAATGATCCATATGATACTTGATAATGATATTTAAGCGTCTGTTCGCGGTTTATTTTCTTCCTTTGTTGCTCTTTAATACATTGAAGGGCAAAAGAAACCCACGAAATATTTAAAACATTAATTTTGTCCCTAACAAAAAAATTTTAATTAGTTTTTTTTTGCCACTGAGCCACAGAATTTACGGCTTATTATCTTCCTCTCTTAAAAACCTAATGAATCTTAGAGTAAAAGAGACCCGCACAATCGTTATAAATAATTACTTGTTTGTAACTAGGAACTTAAAGAGATTGGAAATAAAACTGTGCTTACAGCAAATATTACATAAAAATTTTCAGAATATTATTTGTCTCGATATTTATTCTTTGTTTTAACGTTTTTAACCATAAGTACGTTAAGAGCTGATGAAACTCGGCATTATGAGTGTAAGTAACGCATTATTTATATGTTTGGAACTCAAAGCCGTTAGAAAAAAGAACTTATCATCTTGCTGCACAAACTGAAAGCGTTCCATTAAAGTTATGACTATTATAAATAATGTTCCGGGGGGCCCGACCCACACTCCGCTGATTTCACCAAACCGTTTACTATCAACATGTCTGTAATATAGTGTATATATATGTGGGTGTGAGAGAGAGTATAGCAGTGCAGCACTACAACAAATACATTTTACACTTTTATCAGTTACTGTCATATTACAAAAAAGTGTGTTGTTTGTAAGATAAAACAAAGTGGGAAGTGTTGACGTAGTTTCCATAAGTCAGTAAAATACAACCTTTAACAGATATTACAAAATAGTGTAATTGATTATACTTTTCCTTTAGAATTCCTCATGACGACAGTAAATAAAAACAATGGTGTGAAGCCCTAAGTATCACGACAACTTTGAACTGCGGCACAGCCCTTGTATGCCACGAACACTTTGATGTTTCGAATTATTTAATTTTCAATGACAAAAGGCAATGCAAAAAGCTGTCCCCAGATGCAATTCCATTTGACGTAAAAGCTGCTGTCAAAATTTATAAATCTCAAAATGGCCTAAGAGAAGAAAATTGTCTGCTCAAAAATTTCAGCAATGTGCATCTTAATTTGCAGTCATCATTGGAATCTGATAAGTCTATCTTACTAATATATAAAGCAAAGTTGCTAAAACCGTTGTAATCGCTAACCGCGAAAACTACTGAAACGATTTTGCTGAAATTTTGCATACCGATTCTTGACACTTCCTAGATGGTTTTAGTATGATTTTTATCTTGAAAAATTTAGTAACAATGGCAATAAATAAGCTCAAAGTTTTGCAAAAATACACCATCTTTTAACTTTAGTTCAGTAGGATTCACTAGGTGGCGTCGACATAAAATCGAAGCTACCTGCAACGGAATTAAATGAGTGTGGTTGTAATAGTCTGGAGCGTCACAGAAATTTCGGATGCCGTTTACTGGCAAGTCATCGAGCTGCATTGATAATGTAGATGATAGTCGTGCAGCTGGGTATCTCCGTTACCAATGACGTTCTTCACCAATGGGCAAGAGACCTAGGTCTACTTTCACCCTAATCTTCCAGGATTGACGAGCGCTACCAATAAAAAATAATTCATATCGATAAAGTCTCCAGTGGAATATCAGGAGTCGTGTCTAGCCAGAGCATAACCTGCTCCAACACTTCAGAGTTATGTAGCCATTTCACCATCCTGCCTGGTGCCGTCAGAAAATTTTATAATACAAATATAAGCTAGGGAATATAGCCCTGAGGAGCACGGGCAGCCCCAACGGCTTCCTTCTTCGTAGTCATCGCAACGGCATACCCACAGAGAAGGTACTCTGTAGGCCCACTTTCCCGACTAACAATGATCGATTGGTTATCCGGGAAACAACCCGAAGATAAGATATTCTTTGGTCAGTGGCGTACCTCTCTTCATCACGGTCTCCGTACACAGAGACTTCAAGGGTTAGAGTCAAGCTACCAACAGCCAGCTCTTCATCATCTAGAATAATAGTAAGGAATAACTGAAAATTTCACCACTGGCCCTTTTCAGGGCCATTATAAGTATGAACGTTCCGTACTTAACCATCTATCTCATCAGTTCTTTTAAGGGCCAGCTAAGTTTAAACTACCTTGCCAACAAATACTTTCTTACTACCATTTTTGGAAACGTTATTCGTTGACTAGAAGACTATGTAAAGCCGGCCGCTATTAAACCAAGTCAGTCATTCACTTGCAGACGTCACGAGTGGAGTTGTTCGTCGCAAGGCTGGAAATCCCAGTGACAACCCTATATTACCCTCTTGACTCTGAACATTCAACCAGGAATCACCGATCCTTTCCAAGGTCTGCGCTGTGCGAACCCTATAGCTATGAAGGAAGAATAAACTTGACCCAACGGAATCTCCAACGGGCAAGCATCACGAACCAATCTCTACTATAATATCTCTACCTTATATAATCAAACCAACTGAGTCTGCAAAAAAAAGGTGCGTTAGACACCAACGTCTCCGACGTTATACCAGGGGACGTTGGGAAAGAGTACTACAACTAGCCCCAAAGCTTCGGACTTGGTAATTTTTCTCTCGACCAGTCTGGGCCTGCAACAGCATGCCAGAAAAGATCACCCTGAGGTATCCAGGCAGTCACAATTGCTGTAAACTTTAGTCAAAAAAGAGTTTACGTAAGAAGCTCACCGGTCTTTTTTAGGGCAATCGGACGTCGAACTACCTTGCCAACAAATATATTAGAACTTAACAAAGTTGACAGAAAATAGCCTTTAGGGGTCACAAAAGTCATAAGCATGCCAATAGTCACAAGAGGGTGAATTGGAAGGAAAACTTCAAATGTATCTAATAAATACAATTTTAGGCGTCAAGAAACTGATGCAGAAAATTTATCGAGATTGGAGCAGCAGCGTCAAAATCGACTAATAAAGAATCCATTTTGTGAGAGATCAGCTTTTCATTGTACCCTTACAGTAATTTCTTAAATCTTTAAAGATCTCAATTCAGATTTTTAAATCAGTAGAAAATGTATTTGTATTTTTGCGGCAATAAAATATGTAGAGATTAAGCTCCACGACTTAGTTTCTCTGGTAATCAAGTTGTGAGATAAGAGAAAAAAAAAAATTTTTAATATATATTTTTTAGGAGTTTAAAATCTTAACCACTTTAAAAAATAGCCTTTTTCGTAAATTATACGGGAGAAACTGCGAATCAACAGCTCCTTATGGCCACGATTATTTTATGGCATAAGGAACGCATGGTACTTTTCAGAACAATTATATTTTTTTTAATTTTTACAGCTTATTATTCGACCAAATAAACTGTATGAATTGCGAACAAATATGTTTTTAATAAGAAGATTTTTGTTCTGAGAAGTGTCAGGAATATACGTAAAATTTTTAACTGAAAACGTTTCACATTACATGTTAACACATGACGGTGTTCCATTTAGTAAGTCTCGGGCGAAGCCGAGACGGGGGGCCACTAGTGGAACATAAATCAGTCACCAATGATTCTGATTCTGATGTTACTACAAAAAACGATACCGATGCATCGTCCACTTTACCAATTGATGCAATAACAAGCAGCAGTAAAAGTATAACATTGAAAAGGTATTTTTTATTTGTTTCGAAAAAAAAGTTGAATTTTTTCGATTCCTTTTTTCTATGACAGGAAAATTAATTTTGTTGACAGCAATCCCCGTAAAAAAATTAAATTTGTTGATGGGCACAAAACAGACTACATATCAAAAAACAACTTTGTATCTGATGAAGCATGGAATAAGTTTATGAAATATAATATTTCAATGAAAAAGAAAATAGCAGCAGGACATAGGAATAGCAGTCGTCAACAGAAGAGCTTCTGGAATTTGAATGGTGTCATTACTCATTTAAAAGAAAATGCGGAGAATAGCGATGCTTAGTATTTGCAAGTGTTTACTTAAGTTTCAAATGGGGTCAATTCATGAAATATGCCTAGGTTTCGAAAAAATACCAACTGTGTACTACTTATAGTTCCATTTTAATTTTATCGATGGTTTAATTTTTTTCAATCATCCATTTTTCAACTATTTATTTTATACACTTGATTTCTTTGAATACAAATGAAAAAAGTTTAACTACGTATTTAACTCTTTAATTATTTTAAAATATGGGCCAGCCAGAAATTTTATGTTTTTTTTTGTTTTTCATTTAATAAGTATGTATTTTCCACATTCAACAGGAATTACCTTCACATGTCAAAGAACTCATCGATCGCATAAGAAACAACAAAGCCAATACTCCTTATCCAACACACTCAAGAAGCTTCGAAAAAACTCTTCACTTTCATTCACCAGCGGCATATGAAGGTGTTCGGCGTTTATTTTTAAACTGTTTACCATATCCACATACCCTACGTAAGTGGATAGGATCACGTAACTTTGAACCCGGTGTATCACAGCAAATTGTTGAAAATGTTGCAGATCTTGTGAAGAATGAGAAAATGAAGAGTTAAAATCTTATTTTCAATGAAACGTTTGATGAGATGCACATAAAGAAATTGACAGAATGGGACAAGAACACTTATCAGTGGAAAGGTCTGGTTGACATAGGTAGTCAGTTAAGGAGGTTTAGGAGTATCATTCACAGAGGCGAGGAACGGGGAGTCCCCCCTGCCCACGCAGCTGGGTCACCTTTACCACGCACCTCCTCTTGCAGTCTACAAACTTGAAATTGTACGACTGTGACTGCTTATATTTTTAAAAAATGACTGTCAAGGCTTGATTTTTATTGTCGTTCAACTTCCTTTTGTACCAAGGTATCTATGAAAACGTTTTTTTTTTTTTCAAACACACTTATAATATACCTTAATTTCAATTAAAAGGTAAACTTAACCTTTCTCTCTCATAAGAGACCGTCTTGAACTGTCAATATTTCATAATTTTTTTCTCGAAAATTTCCCCTGGTGAAAAATCTGAAAAATTCATGTGCACTCCTAATATGCTCAAATATAACATACATTTTTTTTGGTCCGTTTTTCCATTTATAACTTTTCTCTTAAACCTTTTTGAAAGAAGGCAATAAAAAAAATAAAAAAGCACAGGCTGGAAAAGCTTTAGCTTTCATGTTAGTCAACATAAATCGAAATTTTAAAGTACCTGTTGCTTATCATTTGATTGATTTTTTAACTGGATCTGAAAAATCAGTATTACTGAGAGACTTACTAAGTACGTTAGATAATAATGGTATCAATGTGTGCAGTATTACATTTGACGGCGATGGCAGCGATGAAACTGCTTGCGAATTGCTAGGCACGAATTTAAACTATAAAGACAAAGCAAACTTCAAATCCATTGTTCCACATACATGTTCTTCTCAGCCACTTTATATATTTTACGACGCGTGTCACTGTTTGAAGCTTGTCCGTAATTATTTCGCATTGGAAAGTCCAATAACTCATGATGGAAAAGCTATAGATTGGAAATTCATTTGTTTATTACATGCTAAGCAAAAAAAATAAAAGTTGCTCTTGGCTTGCAAAATTCGCAGAAGGCATGTTGATTTCATTAGTGAAAAGATGAAAGTCTTTTTGGGCCGCACACTTATTAAGTACTAGTACTGCAACATCCTTACAGTTACTTAGATACAATTTAAAAGATCCTAATTTTTAAAATGCTTCAGCTACTGCTACTTTTTGCAAAAATTTCCATACCATGTTTGATGTCTTGAACTTCAGAATGCAGAAGTCGAAAGCGCCAAACAGATGTAGGATAGATAAAAGCTCGTTACCAAAACTAAAGGAAATAATTGATCCATGTATTGATTATATTGAAAATTGGGATATTGATGTACCTGTACAAGAAAAGAAAAAGAAAAACAGTGCACCAAACAGTACATATAAAATCATTACAAAGTCAGTTGTTCATTGTAAGTCAATTAGTACAAAATTCGTTGGTTTTATCATTATCTTGAAAAACTTGGATTCACTTGCAAAACAATGACTCGAAAGCAATTTTATTGAATATTTACAGTTATATATATATAAGTTACAAATTGTCAGGTGATCACGTAGAAATATTTTATTTTTTGTTTACGACGAATGAACGGGTTTAATAATAACTCCACAGTGACTCAGTACTTATCAGCGATTAGAAAGTCATTGTCTAATAAGCTCGATGTTAACGTGTCTTTATTAGCAAACTGTTTACCTTTGGATCCTACTTTACTTTTATCTACAGATAGCTTTGAACTTGGTAACGTGGAATCGTCCAACAATGATATAGAGAACAAGGGTGTAACACACAACTAAGACAAAAATAAATGTTAAAGATGTTGCTCTTATCCTCAAAGAAAATCAGCCTTATTTCAATCATGATTATTGCAAATCACCAAAATGAAATCCTTCTGTGTACACTGATAAAACAATCAAATATACGGCAGGTAGTATAATTTATATAATACAAAAACAAGAAAGCTGACAGAAATATTGAGATTTGATTGATGGATCCAACGGCACATACAAGTACAGTTGTTTGTTCTAAAAAATCGTGGTGGCTTGCATTTTTCTGCAGAAGATGTTTTTATTATTTGCATGAAAACAGAAGAAGCAATCAGAAAGAAGACTAACTTATTTGATAACGATATTAATAATTATTTAGAATCGTACTAAAGAATCCTTCGAACGATATTTTTAGCGATAAACGTTTTTCTAATCAATAAATAATGACAAGTACTAAGGGCTATGCTGTTCAAATTGACTTTATTTGAAAAACGACGTTTCGACTACTCCAAGGTAGTCCTTATCAAGTCAAATATTAAACAATAATCGCAGAGTGTCGTCAATGTAAGATGTTTATTCTACTCAACTGCGATATAGTACTATATGGTTTTTCTAATCATTTATATCATCGTTGTAAATTAATCTTTTCCATTATATAAAAATATGTAGATATTCGATTAAAACATGAGAGTACTATCCTTAAAGATAATAATAAAAGAGTGCGCATGCTTCGTAACAAATTAATAATATTTTAAGGACAAACATAGTAAGTTACTCTCTCTTGTTAAATCTCACATTTAATAAGTCATGTATATATTATTTACCAAAGAGAATTCTAGTCTGGTAATTAAATTATAGTTAAACAAAACTGTCAAATTATATGTGTTCATTATCTTTTTTCCTAATTTTATTCTGAATTCAGAAACATTATGTTTACATTTTGTCAACACCTGTCAAAGGTGTCTTCTGCTACAGTGTTGCAGCACAGCACAGCACTGCTATACTTATACATACATACATACATATATGTATGTGTATATATATATATATACCATAATATACACATATAGATAAAAAACAGATTTTTGGTGATATCAGCGGGGTGTGGGTCTGGGAACTGGAACAGCCAATCAGGAGTCATGACATAGAATGCGTTCTCTCTCGTACCTTTTTACGTCCCCTCTGGCTTGGTCGCGCAGTCTATTGTTATAAATCTATGGATAAACCTATTGGGTACTATGAGATTCATGCTTATTAACCGTATGTATTGTCAACGTATGGTAACAGCGATGTAATTCGTATTTCAATTTAACATTAAGATTTGTGTCTTTTACCATCCAGAAGTTCTTTAAATGTTTATGGAAGATTGTTCAAGGCAGATACAAATACATCAGTAACAAGTACTACATTGATAAACAAGGCCATCTGCCACTTATTTGAAAAAATAAGGTATGAGATAAATGCTGTAGAGGTGGACAAGTACAAAAATGTTAGATAAACAACCCTTATGAAAAATTGGCTATCGCTTCGTCCTGATAAAAAATCTATGATTAATGCAGGTCGGCTTGGTGTTGGAGAAGATGATGATCTTACTAGTAATAACGGCTACTTTGTTATTATGTGTTGGAAATGAGAGCGACCGACAGTAGGCCCGGCTTTTGTGTACATTGTGTACACTTGTAGTCTCTGTCGGCCCAACGCTCTGTGCGTGTGCGCTTGGTCGACTTGGCGCGCTGCAGGTGTGTGTGTGCGTATTCACGCGGCAAGCCTTGTATACTGTAAGCGCCAGATTATACTCAGCTCTCGTCGAAGATAGACTCTCTTAATTTACGTTGCCAAACTCTAGCATTCAAAGGTGCATACATCACCTTAAATGCTAGTGTAAATTTTCTGATTAACTCTCTCAATACAGTGGACAAAACTCAGTTGTGCAGTGCAGTGCACTTAGTGCTTTGTTTAAGTTGCTTACTGCATAATCTGCAGACCAGCTCAAATAGTTAATCTCATCAAACTACCAGTGATTATCAACAGCAAGATTCAGTGAAACTCTTGTGTATTTCTACAGACAGTAATTGTGTATTTCTACAGACAGTAATTGTGCATTTCTACAGACAATCGTTTTTCGTTAATCAATATTTCAATCAGTTATATTATATCAGTGCTTTCAATTTCACATTTATTCGTGTAACTTTCAAACTCTCTTGCGAGCTCAAGGCCAGTGTGTGTTTACATATTGTGTTATTCAACTTGACTCTTTTCTTTCTACATTCTTCGCTTTTATATATTTCAATAGTTCATTGCTTTAAGACTATAGACATTATTTCTTTTCTCCTGTATTATTTTGACCTTTACTATTTTTGTGAATATTAACTGTGATTTTTCTTGGCCTTTGAGTGACATTAAAAGTTGTTATTTTATGCTGTTTAATTTTATTGTGTTTTATTGTGTCTTCCCAATCACCCTATCCGAGCCTAGTGTGTGCTAACGCATACGCCTAGAACATTATGCTTCCACTGAATATGATTTTAGGTTTTGCTGAAGACTATCGTAAGATAGTTGTTAATGTAAAACATGAGCTTATACTTACAAGAGCAAGAAACGACACAGATGCCGTGTTGCAAATTCCAGTTAATGTTAATGCTGCTGATTTCAAGGCAGTAGCAACCTGGGAAAATTTCAAAATATTAATATTAAAGTTTGAATGGCTTATGCCGTATGTAGTAATGCCAGATTTGCATAAAATTTGTATATTGAATTATCTGTAAAAAGACAAGTTTATATCTATGTGTTCTCGAACTTGGAAATTATATGAGTATCCCCTCTTACCTAGCACATCCAAATACATATGGACAGTTAAAACGTCTAATCAGTTGGAAAAGCCATGATACATTATTTTAGCCTTTTAAACTAACCGTAAAAGTCAGAAAGACATAAGCTCCAGTATGTTTGATCACTGCAACATAAAAAATATGAAACTCTATTTAAATTCACAATATTATCCTTATGGTGATCTGAATCTTGATATAACGCGTAATCAGTATGCATTGCTATATCATATGTATGCTAATTTTTGAAATTCATGTTATGACAAAGATTTTGCACCTTCACTAGGCAAATATCACTTTCTCAATCGAATACCTTTAATCGTCCTCTATAGTTTCAAACAAAACGAGTCATTGAAAAATGGTCAAGTCGATTCAGTGCTTTGCTAGCATCAGTTTATTTTCAACCACTATGGATAAAGGTCAGAGTAATAGCTAGAGTAAAAAAGAAGCAAAAAATAAACGACGACAAGGAGAGTGAAAAAAATTTATGAGGAGAAATGAGAAGAAAGACATAAAGGTTGAAAAAATAAAATCTGAGGAAAAATCAAAAGACAAAGACTGTAAAATTGTTTGAAAAATTAATGTGTTTAATAAGCTCTACTTTAATCAATATGTCACATAAGCCGTGTAGAAGTCATTTTACAACTAATATTAAGTATCAAGAAATTTCAACTAAGGATGATGATGATAGAAATAAGAAATCTGGACTGAAAAACCTTGTTGATAAGTATTTAACCAAATTGTTGTGCCCTAAAAATAAAAGTTATAAAAAAATTTACAGAAACAATAAAATTAAAAATTATAATAGAGTAAGATGGAGTACTTTGTGGACATGCAAGGTTTCAAGAAATCGGGTAATGATTATGTGCTCAAAGAATTGGCTATCCTTCTGCTCATTACTAACGATACGGAAGCATAAAAATTTCTTTTTAAAGCACTTTTTACCTGGCGAAAATTACCATAAAAGTGTAGACATGAAAATTTATACCTTGAACTTTGCTATTACGGACTAATCTGGGACATTTTACAAAGATACATGTTGTTTGAGATTTAAAAAAAAAGTGGCTTGAATGATTTGGCTATAAAGTCACTGATATGACATACTATCCACCGTTTAAACTCCTGAGATTGGTTACTACTTGCACACATCCCAACGGAGCCTAAAAATCCATGTCTGCTCTTTATAATGTGAAGCGTATGAAAAAATTTTACCTTAATATGGAATGAGTTGATGTTTATAATGATGATGATAATAATATAGAACTGTAAGAGTGTATTGTATTGTATTGTATTTTAAGAATAAGATGTTTGTCAAACCAATTTTATAAATCATGTACATTTTTTATTAAATATAAACTGATTTTAAAAAATTGAACAAAAAATGTTTAACAATTATTTTGCTACCATTGCACATCCAACATAATCATGTAACGCGCTCACTAACACAATAAATATGTTTATATGCATATAACTACCACGTACACAAGTTGCGCACAATTTCATACATTCAAGCAGCGCGCGCAAAACAGCGCTGCAGATGATTTACGCACATTGCAGCGCACATAAACTTGAATAGCACGCGCAAACTCAAGCAGTGCTGCAGGTGGCACACACAACCTCAAGCAGCGCACGCAGAAGGAGTGCGATGAAGCCACAGCTCCTGCTCACCCACCAGCTGCAGGATGGACTACTTCACCCAAAAAGAGGGGACCGCTTGCCACGGAGAGAGAGTGGGCCAAAATTGTTATAGCTTTCCTAATAACGTGATATACAATATTAAGTTGTGATTCACGCATAATTAACTGCAATATTTTAATCTGTAAAAAAAAGTTTTTTAATTAAACTGTCAAAAAATTCAATGTTTTTAAATTTATTTGTTATTGGTAGCAGTTATCTTAAAATTTTAAGTATTTTATTCACACTAAGAATGGTAAATTTCGTAAGAATATTAAGTGACGACATTTGTCTGGCTATTGAAGGAGTATTTATGAAGCACTGCTCTACCATACTGTTCAAACAAGAATTTTATACTTGTATAATTTGGTTTGAACTGTGTAAAAGTATTTTACCAAACCACTTTTTGGCTGCTACAATAAATAAATACAAAAAACGTTGTCACCAAATACTTTCGTGTAATTCAGAATACATTGTAAATTATTTTAAAAAGGAAACAGAAGCTAAAACAAAAAAAAAATGTTCGTAAACAAAATGATATTAATGATCACGCAAAGCGTTGTGTTGATACAGATTGCAGTGCAAAGCCAACCAGTACCATTACTGGTTTCGTTGAAGATTTGAAAATACATAATTTGACCCACAATTCGATTTTACCTGAGATACTACCTGATCAGGTTCTTTTGTCAACTAATGATGCAGTGGATATTAGTATTTTGATTGGAGATGTTACAAATGTTGTGAATCCTTTTCTTATCAATAGCAACTAGGATTCCAATGTGACTAATGTATCTGGTAAAGTTTTAGATAAAGTAGATGATAAGAAAGGTTTTAATTCATCAAAATTTGATACCTAAGCCGTAGAAAATGCCGCAAAAAAATAAGACTGAAAATACACCAATCGATACTATTGCTTCTATGCCTGTTGCTAAGAAAAAAAGTCGTCTACCGCAGTCTACCATGACTTTGCCAAAATCTTTTTGGGAAAATATGTTTCAGATGAAGATAAAATACGTCTAAAACTATAGGGTCAACTGATGGGTTTAACAACGTATTTTTAAAAGTATTCCAATTTTGTGTTTTGTCGATTCAGAACCACAAATTCTATACTAATAAGAAAACGAGAAATTAACTTTTTTTGGGGGCCATTGCAGATTGCAAGATTTCTTCGTGCACATCACTTTAATTTATTGTTACGCAGCAGATAATAGCACCTTATGAAGACCTTGAAAATGAAGTGTGCACTTCAAGCCCTATTTTCCATGACTCAGAGGAGTAAGAAATGCATCGCTGTCCAATAAAATACGGAAAAAAAAACAAGTGTGCTGAAGAACTAGAGAAAAATTCTACTGCTATGGTCAAATGGGCTGCTATCCAAAAAGTATCCAATTAAATATTATCTCACGGAAACTAGAATAATGCGTCAAGTTTAATGATATTGCATAAAATAAAGAGTGGAAGCCGGGACAGAAATGACTTGGATAATGATTACTACAGATTCATGGAAAAATTGAAACTACTTTATTACAGTGAGACATGCGGTGATAAAATGAAAGGATACAAATGTTGTATCGAATACCATGCAGTGGATCCATTGATGATTATCTTATATAATAAAAAACAATTAAGATATGTCCCTCTTAAAATCGCAGAAGCCTTCTTATCTTCTCATACAGAAGCCGCTTTTTTTTTAATTCTTACGCTGATCACTTACGTTTGTTGTCAACGAAAATAGTAGGTACATGAAATTAAAACTAATGTTAGTTTGGAAATAATGGAATCAGTATGTTATGCGTCTTATTTAACGATATAGAAAAATGACACCAAATAAGTAAGGGCTTAACAATTATACATTCATGCTCATCTCACATGATAAAAAATATGAGAAAACAATTTAAAAAATGCTTTCCAAATAAAAAAATTTAAATGGCTGAACGAAGAATATCTATTACATTACTCACCACCTTAATTCATTGCCAAAACGCTACTGATGCTATGATTCATTTAGAAAAATTTATTTGAATTTTTGGCCAATTTTGCGAAGACGTAAATTTAGAAAAACTTGTGTCAGCGGTAGAAAAATATGATACAGAAGATAATACAGCTGAAGAAAAGTATTTTGACGAGGTTAATTTTGAAAACTTTGAAGAATTACCCAAAAATATTATGAAATCATCGAACTGCTATCAGCTATTTTTAAATAAAAAAGAGGAGATATTTAATTCACCTGTTACTAATCTTACGAAAAATGGTTTTTTCTCTAAGAATTTGATTATACTATAATTTATCTTTTAGTTTATTTTCCTCTATGGTCATCCGTGGGAATATCCAGATTTGGATTAACAAGGTATAGTAGTACTGCAGTAGAAAATACTATCAAAGTCTTAAAAGAACAAGATTTAAGAAATGCAGAGCAATTACTTATACCACGCCTTATTCAAAAAAATTAAAAAGTCATTCGAGCTAAGATTAAAGAAAGAGAACTTTCTTTGATATCAAAACCAGACAAAAAAAAACCTTAAAAAATCTAAAAAAAGATAGAAAATAATTTTAAAAAATCATAATATAGAATCTGAACTACCATGACCAACCGATAAACTAGAGGTTGAGACATGGAAAAAGGGTTCTAAACGAAAACGAGGACGTACTCGGCATTTTGAACAGTAAGCACTGTAATAAAGCATTAACTAAATGTTAAAAAAAAAAGATATACTCCAATCTATGCTTTGAACTTTAAAAAAAAATTAAGGTAATAGAGAAAAAAAAATAAAAGCATTAAACAGTCGGAAAACTTTAAAAACACAACGTGTGTTAAGACGTTATAAAAAGCTGATAAATCTAGCGATTTGTAAAAGAAAGGAATTGGAGTCCAGAGCTTGAGGCTGCTTATGGTAACGTTCACAATAATTCATACAGCGAAGATGGCAAGATTGATTTTACTTATACCGTTCATTATTGATTTTCGGAATCACAAGACAATTTGACGAATACCCTCAAAATTTCCCAAATTTACAAAATAATATAAATGGTTATGTAAAGATTTCTGTAGGTGGGTTAAGTAACAAAACAGTGAGAAGAAAAATCTTTGACTTATACCTGTAAATTATGTTTTTCCATACAAACACTAGACTTTATTATTAGTTATTCTCGGCCACAAGTGCATCATACATTTTGATTCTCTTCTAACCTCCCCTCCCCTCAACAGCAGTACTTGAAAGTATACAAGCGTGCATTCAATATTAAACCAGATATCAGTTTACATGGGATGAATAGACAGTGTACGCTCCCACAGATGTACCTAAACAACTTAATGGTGATTGTGCTATTCATATATATGAGTGGGCTGCAACGGTCGCTTCTTGCTCGACAAAATCCTTTGCTAAAGCTGATATGGGAAGCATTCGGAAACCTTTAGCACATATTTTAAGTAGGGCTAAACCGTATATTCTTGCACGTCTTCATACCGTAATAGCATACTTGTCATTTATTATTCGTTTTGTAATATAAACCAAAGAAAATGAGATCTGATTTGTCCACGATAAGTTAATAAGGACAGCAAGGACGAATTTATTTTTAAAAAAAAATATATATATATAGAAATAGTTTTTGGCAGATACATACATCACTCCAGGGCAGCCCCAAAGTCCAAGGGTAGTTGTGAAGCAACGCCCGAGGAATTATTAGAAATATCCTGATCAAATGCACATTTCTGGCGAATCTTGGTCTCCCTAACGAGAGCATACCAGCTCCTCAAAAACACCCCAAATAGAAAAAATTTATTTTCACCACAATTATGTAAGCAAATTTAATAATCAAACTAGGAAAAAATAAGCCTTATCAGATCTAGCATATTGGTTATAAGCTTTGTAACTTAACAAATCAATAAAATCATGTTATGTATCTGAAATTAAAGAAAACAAGCCCTATTAAGATATCCAAATCATTATTTTCCGGCATAGTAGAACTGATTCCTCTTAAAAAAATCTCACTTTACTGCATTGCAGCAGATGTATTATGAATAAAGTAGAGGTTAATATTTTTTTTACTTCTATTTAATAAACTGAATCACGTTATGCATCAAAAAAGAAAAAAAATAAGTATTATCTGTATGACATCTGAATTATTATTTTGAAGTTTCATAAAATAGATTTTCCTTTAAAAAATATATGTTTTTCCTCACTGCAGCTGCTTTATTATGAAAAAAGCATTGTTCATAAATTTCGTACCTCTAAATTATAGATTGCAATCACGTAATGGATAAAAGAAAAAAGAAATTACGCCCAGTAGGACCTCTGAACGATCATTTTGAGGCTTTGTAAAATTGATTTTCTTCGAGTAAATGTCAGTTTCTTGTTAGTGCAGCAGCTTTATTACAAATAAAGCATTGGTTACAATTTTTGCCTCCAATGAAAAGATAACATTATGTTATAGATCAAGAAAGGAAAAAAATAAGCCGTGTAGGACCTCTGTGTCTGAAGTTTCGAGCACTCGCCCAAGTGATTTTTGAAAATTAATTTTCCCGCGTCCATTTTTTGCTAACTAGTTATTTACAATAAAAACAATGATGAATTAAAATATTATCATATTTGAAGCCAACGAAAATTTTTGGCAACATAAATTAGGATTTTTGAATGCGTATTGACCATTTATTTAAACATAGTAGCCTATAACTTGAATAATTTCAATATTCTTGCGTTTATTTTGCAATTTTGGCAAGTTAAGTGAGTAATCAATTGTATTCTACCATTTCACGAATGTCGGACTTAAGGAAAATTTTTAACGTCATCATTGCCCGCACATTTTCGACCCAAATAAGTTAGTTTTTATAATAATGAGTGCGTTACTCTCATTATACTGATTTTCCCGCGTCTAAATTGCATTATCTTTTAACTGATGTTTTGAACAATAATATGCCATGGTTTTATTGCAATACGAGATAAGAAAAAGTAACAGCAGTGACACAACCTACCATTTTTCCATTTTTCCATTTTTCCGACCTGACTTTAGCGTTCTTTTGGGATATTCAGCTCAATATTCTGATTTTACTATTTTTTTGCTCCAACTGTTATACAGACTATTTATTTACAATATAAACAATAAATATTGACAATATTAAGGCTTTCACATTTGTGAAATGGTAAAAAACAATTAATTATTCATTTAACTCACCACAATTGCAAAATGGGGGTGAAAATATTAAAATGATTGGAGTTGTAGGCTGCTATGTTTAAATAAATGGTCAGTAAGCATATAAAAATCTTTATTTATGTTGCAAAAAATTTTTCTTGGCTCTAAATACGATAATATTTAAAATTATTTTTTTTTCATTGTAAATAACTAGTTAGCAAAAATGGGCGGGGAAAAAAAAATTTCAAAAAATCACTTGGGCGAGCGCTTGAAACTTCAGACAGATCTGAATTATTATTTTTAGGCTGTGTAAAATTTATTTCCTCGAAAAAATCCATGTTTCTTGACATTTCAGCAGCTTTTTTACAAACAAAGCATGGTTAATAATCTTTGTGCCTCTGATAAGCAAGTTACATTATGTTGTACTCCTAAAAAAAAAAAATAATCTGAACACGACCTATGAATTGTTGTTTTGAGGCTGTAAAATATTTATTTTCTGCGAGTAAATCTCAGTACCTTATCATTGCAGCAGCTTTATCGTAAGCTGATTTTCTTCGAAAAAATACATGTTTCTTCTCACTGCAGCAGCTTGTAAGACCTTGCAATTATTATTTTGAGGCTACAATAAACTTATATGCGGGTCTAGTCCCTCAAGACACCGCCGGGGCCAAGTATCGCGTTGACTGGTGTCATCATCGCTTCTCGCGACTCTCTTGGACACGTTACACCAGGGGGGGAATAAGGCTTACTGAGAAAAGAGTACTCACGAGTATTATTTAACCATAAAATAATATATTTAAAAAAAAAGAAAATATAAAATCATATAACGGTTACTCGCGCGCGTGTGCGTTTGTGTGTAAGTCCGTCAAGCGCGGATGCTCGTGGCGCAAAATCGTGACACGGGCAGACGCACGCGGGCTAACGAGGGCGGCTGCCCTTTACAAAGGTTACCTGCAGGCAGGTACTTACGTCGCTATCAGAGGGACGCTGTCATCGAGTTGTCGCGTTTTCCGGTGACTGTGGTGTTGAGGAGCAGCCTATTCACTGGTGTCAGCAGGCGTCCCTGCTGATCAAGCTGCAGTACTGTGGTTTGTAGCTCATCGTCTCGATGGCCTTGAACTCGACGTCGCCTGCTTTTTCAGCCGGACCAGAAACAAAAACAGCATCAAGCACTATACTGGGAAGTCGTACAAGTCGCAGTCGCAACAACAACAGTGAGAAAATGCTTCACGCGTGCTTGCAGGCCCAAGCTAATCAGGAGATCTCTCGGCCATTTCTTATTTTCCCCTCTTTTTCCTTACCCCTTTCTTTTTGTTCCCTTTAACCAAATTCCCTCTTTGCCTTACTCATCTATACTACCCAAGATGGCCTCATGGTGTCTCACTGTTTCACTCCCTGACTAGACGTTGGATACCGGGGTAATCAACTCTACGTCCTAGGCGCCATCCGGGAAGGCTATGAGTAAAATTTATGTGGGGAAAATACATAGATAGTAAGAAAAGAGGGCACCATTTATTGCAATGAAAAAGAAACACAAAAAAAAGGGCACCAAAAAAAATTCAAGAAAGAGTAAAATGAAAGAAAAGCAAAGAAAGAAAATAGGATGAAAAAAAATAAATAGAAAAAAGTTCAGCAGGGTAGCCCACCCTTATCGACTGCAGACCCTGGCTTGGCTTAGCGTGAGTGTGATCACTCTTGAACTCAGTCCCCGTCCACGCGCTTGAAGCGGTAGTGCTTGGAGCACCTTGGGCACTTCTTCCCGATCGGAAATTTAGCAAGGCTTTTAAGCTAGTTAGCTGGGCCAAATGTTAGTTATCTGGGTGGTACCAAGCTAGAATTGTAATGGGGCTCTGTGTGGGGGCTGATTGGGTCCAATAAAGTTATGGTCTACCTAGCTTTACCTTGTATGCATCAAGAGCGGAGATATATATATAAAAAAGGTGACTTATGCAGACTTTACATGCTTTAACGACGTATGTTAATAACACGGTAGAATTATGCAGACTTTCGCATAGTTCCTAATTTGTCCGCATAATTACCTCCCCACCCATGCATATGCACGGAGGATTATTGTCCTAAATAATCACTGTTCTCACATGCAAGCACTGAAAACTTCGATGAAAATAAAAGAGCATCATCAATAAGCATGTATGAACAATGAAGTATGATGTATGACACGTTATTTTTAAGGTACACTGATAACAAAAAATTAAGGTGCGTGTGCACGGTCACTTTGCGTGTAAATATATCGTACATCAAAATTCTCGATGTACGACACAGCGTACACCGAGATTTTCGATGTACGACGCAGGATGCATCCAAAATCTCGGTGAAACTTAAGGTGCCGTGTAGGATATTTATAAGTTGACACATTACAGGTTATGTGGCTCGTATCATATGGTCGTGAGTATCAAACGTTCCTGGTTACACAAACGCATCATTAAAACTTTGTACCTTGCAACTTATTAAAAAGTCAAACCCTTTCTAAAAACTTACCTTGTATTAATAACTTTATTAACGTATCATTGTATCATGGTATATGGATACAAAATCTCAACTTGGGTGACCGCTTCAACGTACACTGGAAATTTCAGTGAACGCTTCAACGTACACTGGAAATTTCAGTGAATGCAAGAGCGTTCACTGAAAACTTTGGTGTATGTATTGTGACATCGAGATTAGCAGTGTATGCACGCAATATAACCGTTTACATACACCTTAATTTTATGATGCTGCATGCACTTGAAATGTTTGTGTCATACATCGTACTTTTTGGTTACAACACATTAATTAACGAGGACGCTATTTTAAGAATCGACTTTTATTTGGACAATAATCCTCCGTGTGATTGTTCGCATAAGTCACCTTTTCTAAACACACGCACACACAAGTTTCTTCGTTAGAGGTGTTTGGGTTGCCTCCTTATTTATTTAGAGGTTACTCAACTTATTTTAATTTGGTTAAATTAAAGTGGTAAAAAAAGAAAAACTTACTTAGGGTGGGCTTAGCAAATTTAAAATCATACAACTATACTTTTTTCACCTTCCTGCGCGCTAAATTCGCTGACTCTCAATTAACAGATTATAGTTAAGTTCAAAAACATTGTATTTAATGCGCTCACCTTCCAAATGCTGAAATTTCAGACCAATACACGAATGTAATGAGCTAAATATATTTTGATATTATAATAGCAGCATGGATACTACAAAAATGTCCAATTTGTGGTAGGAGTCACAAGGTTGTAAATCTTGCTGTGCACCTTAAAAATAAACAAAAATTAATTTTCGAAGAAAATAAAACTGTAAAGAAAATACAGAAATGGTAAACGCATCTAACAATTTGGTTTGAATGAAATAAAATTGGCAATTTTGCAAAATCTTTCAAGTATCCTAATACTCCAGAAAACTATACTTTTAATAATTAACTAAAAAGTTGGGTAAAAAGAAAAAGAAAAAGAAAAAATACTGTAATAGGTAGATTAAATACAGTATCATCAAAAGATTATGAACGATTCTTTTTTAAATTATTATTAAATAAAAAAAATGGAGCAACTTCATTTGAAGATTAAAAAAAATTCAAAGATATAAAATATAAAACATTCAAAGATACTACGATTACCATGGGTTTAATCGAGTATCATTTACAGATGAACAATATTTTCCAAGAAGCTAGTACTTGCATGCTTCCTCATCAATTAAGAAAATTTTTTGCATTGTTTTTGATATCAGAGAATATACAAGGTGAAAAAATTTGGAATAAGTATAAAAACTTTTTTTGTGAAGATTTCATTCATAATAAAAAAAATTGTGCTCTTCTGCACATCAACGAAATTTTTGAACTTGCAGATAAATCATGTAAATCATTTAATTTACCTGTACTGCCTAAACTTGACATACAAAACAATGATGACGCAGAGAAAGTAGCATTCTGTAAACATACGTTCCATTCGATGTATGCTCAGCTAAACAATAAACAAAAAAACATTTTTAAAATTCTTTAAAAAAACTTGCACGAGCTACCAAAAATAATACACCCGAGATATCTACTTTAGGGATATTTGCAGGGGTCAGCTCAGTCGAAGTGCAATGAGAGAGCCTCACCCCGGGGGATCTGCCTTGTTGATCACAGAAAACCCCTGCCCTTACAACTATATAATTTAGGAAGATATATATATATATATTTACTAGTGGGGCTCTCGCCCCCCTGCGCGCACTGCCCGCCAACCCCCCAACTTCCGAATATTGTGCCTCAATACAAAGCAGTATCAATACAAAGTACAATTAGTAAATACGTAGATGCTAGATATGTAAGTCCAATGGAAGCAGCTTGGAGACTTCAAGAATATCCAATTTGTGGTAGAAGTCATACAGTTTTAAATCTAGCTGTTCATCTTGAAAATAAACAAAAACTCATGATTGAAGAAAATAATATCAAAAATGTAATAAAAAATTATCAAACACCCCTTACAGCTGGGTTTGAATTAAATAAAGTAGATGATTTTGTAAAATCGCTAAAATATGTTAACATTCCAGAACATTACATTTTTGACAATAAACTTAAAATTTGGAAAAAAAGGAAAGTTACACTGAAAAATATTGCTATAGGTAGATTAAACATAGTATCTCCAAAAGATCATGAACGCTTTTTTTTAAAACTTATTTTAAATAAATTACATGGGGCTACATCGTTTCAAGACGTTAAAAAACATAATGGAATAACATATAAAAATTTCAGGGATACTGCAATTGCAATGGGTTTAATAGAACATGATTCTGAAATCGACAATATTTTTAAAGAAGCCATAACAATTATGTTTCCATACCAGTTAAGACAATTTTTTGCTCGGTTTTTGATTTCAGAAAACATTAAAGGAGATAAAATATGGAATGAATATAAAAAATATTTTACGGAAGACTTTGATAATGATAATAATAATTGTGCTCTTCTACATATTAATCAAATTTTGGTATCGGAAGGTAAATCATGTGAGTCTTTTAGTTTACCGACACCAACCATTAGCAACTATATAAATAATTGCAATATTGAGGAAATATCTTTCAGTAAAAAAATGTTCGATATAAAGTACACAAATTTAAATGAAGATCGAAGAAAAATTTTTAAAACTATTTGTGAACAAGATGAAAAAGTATATTTCATAGATGGTCCTGGTAGATCCGGAAAAACCTACTTATATAAGACACTCATTTATTACTTTATTTCTAGAGGTAAAAAAAATATTGTCAATGGCTTGGACAGGAATCGCATCTGTATTACTACCAAAAGGTATGACCAGTCATAGAACTTTTTGTTTACCTCTAAACTTAGATAATATTGAAAGTGTATTTTTAGAATTTGAAAGTGAAAAAAAAAAATTAAGGGAAGTTGATTTAATAATATGGGACGAGGCTTCTGTGATTTCGAAAAAAGCTCTAGAAATCGTTGATAGAACGTTGAGAGACTTGTGTAATACAAAACTTTGCTTTCGTGATTAATTAATAGTATTAGGAGGAGATTTTCGACAAATCCTTCCAGTTATAAAAAACGGTAATAGAACTATAATAATAGAAAAAACTATTAAATCATCATTTTTATGGACTTTCTTCAAAATTTTAAGATTACAAAATAATATCCATTCTAGTAATAACGAATTTTCAAAATTATTGTTAAGAATGGGAGAAGGGGACATAGAAACATTTAACATTCCTAAATCCTGGATAACAAATGATGTCTGTACCAAAATATTTGGTAATGACAGCAACTGTTTTGACAATAACGTGATACTAACTTTTTATAATAAATATACTTTTTTGTTAAACAATAAGATTTTAAGTAAATTACATGGGGAAACTAAAACTTATTACAGCATCGATACTGCAACATATAAAGGTGTTGATAAATCAGATGATAACATTTATATGAATTTTCTCGGAGAAATGTTAAACAACATTCGTGAAGGCTTGCCACCTCATGAACTTAAATTAAAAATAGGTACAATAGTAATGTTAATTCAAAATTTGAGTATATCATACGGATTATATAACGGTACACAATTGCGAATTACTAAATTACTGAAGTATAACGTAGAAGGTGAAATAGTAACGGGAGAAAAAATTGGTAATAAAGATTTCATTCCAAGAATTACATTAAATACTGGAAATACTTCATCATTACCCTTTATTTTATATAGAAAACAATTCCCATTAGTTGTAGCATTTGCTATGACTATAAATAAGTCTCAAGGTCAAAGTTTTGATAATGTGGAATTATATTAAAAAAAATCTTTATTTTCTCATGGTCAACTATACGTGACTTTATCAAAATGCAAAAATAAAAATGGAATTTTTGTTCAAGTCGATAGAGAAAACAGTTTAGAGATTGAAAATATAGTTTGGAAAGAAATTTTTAAATATAATAATGTATCTAATATTCATAACATGATTTAATTATTATTTTTTTATTTATAGGTAAAATTTATTAATTAATAATACATATCATGAATGTATATCGTGTTCATCTATTGTACCAATTTCAGCATTAATTTAAAACAAAATAGAAATGGACGTAAGTCTTTGTGGTTTCATCAGGCTTTATAAGATGACTCATAAAGTGATGTGAAACTTTCATTGTTAATATTAATGATACTCTAAATTTAACTTAAGTTAATGTACGTTAAAAGAAGAATTGTGTAATAAAGGACTATGTAAGTGATGATGATATAATAATTATGCGCACCAATATATGTGTATATATTATTTGGTTTCAAAATATTGTTAACTCCATATAAATTGGTTTTTAAACGTACTTAGTTGTATAAATAATGATGTTTTGCGCAACAACCCCCGATGAATCAATTTATGACTTTTAATTTTTCCTTGACGATGAAATAAATCATGGCAATAAGACAGTTTTGTCCATAGATAGGTAAAGACGGTATGATCACGGTCAGGTTCCAAAAAAGTGGTGTGGGGCGACGGTGGGAGCCATGAAAAAATTCGTGGGGGTCAGTGAGAGGGCCATAGGGGGTAGGTGGCGGAATGTGGGATGTTTTGAGAAAAAGTACCATACAATATTTCCATGTGATTTGGTAGGAATGTGGTAATAGACTTTAACACATTGACAGGGCTGGCAAAATGCAACGTTACAAAATGCTAACAAAAAAATTCAGCCCACCAAAAACTTTATGCTTACAAAGAAACCAAGGGATCCAGTAAATTAAAATACAATTGATTGTATTTGAGTTTAGCTGATTATAGTATTGTGCAGTAATCTGTAACTATTTGATTAAATATTAAAACATACATTGTTATTATCCCATGAAGCCATACGTGGTTGAACCCCCTGGCTTGAATAAAGACTTATACCATACTTTTATACTATACATATAAAATTTTGTGGGGGGGCTGTGGGGGGTCGTTGGGGGGCTGTGGGGTGTTTTGAGAAAAACTACAAAATGTCAAAATAAGCAAGAAAATAACGGATTTTCACCTTATTTTGTAAGGGGAAGGTGGGGGGAAAATGGGGGGTGGTAGGGGGTTTGTGTGGAATGCCCCACTAAGTTAACTATATAATATAGGAAGATATTTGGGAGCAGCAGTGTAACTATATATATTGCAGATTGCTAGTGTGTGTTAAAAGTAGCGCTGTGATTACTGATAATATAAATTATTATGTACAAATTATTACTCAAGTTAAATTATTTTAATAAATTATTATGGGTTACGAAGTATAGCGCTTATTGTTGTTAAATTTAAAAAGAGTTCGTTAGTATAGAATTTTGAAGTGTGGAATAATCAATGAAGTGGGAGCATTTAAAAATAAGTGTGATTTACAAGTAAATGATACTCGTGAGTGTAATCACAAATAAGACTTATATGCATCGCCTGCATAAGTTATTAAATGTTATTTCAAAATTTTTCTTCATATTTCTCACCCTGTTCTTTATAAATTTATTGTTAATTAAGATGCCAATGTTTGCCCCCATATGTTCCTCCATTACACTGTGCCATCTACCTTCATGTATTTGCCTTCGTTGGACCTACATGGGTAACTGGGTAATCAATATAAGCCCAACATAAAGCTTTCTTAAGCTTTCTGATAGGGTTGAAGCGCTTGATCCCTTTCAGTCCGCACATATGGTACTGTACGTGGTGGTCGGGTTTGTCCCCTGCTTGCGCCTCTACGGAGCGAGTCTTCAATAAGAGGCGTTTGATTTTCTGGTAGAGTTCCTGGGCCTGGGCTTCCTTTTTTTTTTGTATAATGTTTTATTAGTTTTTTCTGATATACGTAGGCATTCAATACAGCTAAAGCCACAAAGGGCTAGAAATAAAAAAAAAAACGATTAAAGATTATCGTTTTACAAACATATAAACCTAATCATATTTATCAAACAAATATTTGTTTTTTTTTTTAAGAAAATCACAAATTAGAGAGCACGCTTTAATAATAGGCCTCTTAACAATATTCGCAATAATGTACGGTGGAGGCTCAAGAACATAGTTCAAGGCCCTAAGTAGTTTTACTCTAGAAGCAGCATAAATTGGGCAGTCCCACAGAACGTAATTAATGCACTTCGAGGGGTGACCGCAAGAGCAATTAGAGCTCGTCATGAACCCAATTCTGTGTAGGGACTCACCCAAGTTATAATGGTTCGCTCTAATACGATTGACCGTAGAGGTAAAAAACCTGTCTACGTTTAGACCAGAAAACCAGGGCCCCTTAGATTTTCTAAATAGGTTTTGAAAGTAAAAGGTATCTTCAGTGGTAAGCCTGGGCTTCCGGTTCGCGTTGTTTGCAGCACTTTTCTTTTAGGCGTCAGGCCTTCTCGGCACGTCAGCGTTCTTCTGCTTCAAGATGCATACGCGTCTCCCTCCAGGCCTGGAAGAAGGTCGCGAAGCTCTGATGGCCGATAGCTACGGTCTTTTCAGCTTCCACTGTGGCGGCCGTAGAGCCATGCTCACGGACGAAGGCCTCGATCTTTGTAAACACGGCGATTGCCTTCTAGCGACTCTTGATCAAGGCGCCCTAGGATGGCCTTCCAGGAAGCGGTGGGATCTTATGGTGCCTCCGACGCCACTTGTTCGTTGGCATCTGACGGCCGTGGCTTCTCCACGGCTTCTGGGGTTTATAGGCCCTCCAGCGACGAGTCTGCCTGGACATCGCGTGGAGGCTTAACGGCCAGCTGTGGATTTCCCTCTCCTTGAATATAGAGACCCCGTTAAAAGGTCTCGACAAGCGCCGTCGTTTCGCGCTCGTCACGGACACGCTTGAGTCGCCTTATCAGGGTACCCAGACTGATGTGCGTTGATTTCATCTGAAACAATCCTGTCCCAAGAAAATGAGAACAACGAGTGGGGAAAAAATAAACAGGATTAGTTCTAGGCATTCATGGAGGCACTTACAGTTCTAAGTTTTCGCCAAATTTCGTGGTCACAAACATCGCATGTCGTTCGGCTGCTGACCCGTCGCTTGGTCGCACGCCAGGGAACCATTGCGTGGTCTGCCATCAATCGTAGGAGTCTTAGCTACGGAGGATTGCTTTGACACCACGGTCGCTTTTCACGCGGCCTCGCTTTGGCCTAGCTGGTCTAGCAGTCTTACTTACATAAGGTAAGCTTGCATTAAGAGGGTCGTTCCTCACTGCTTTTCAACGGTGGTTGAAAAGCGAACCACTTCTTTTTTGGACCATAAGTCGTTAGAAGGAGGGGTCTTCTCCTACCATCGCTGAGGCTCTGCTCACGTAGGATTTCAACCACCTTACGTGTATAGAGCCTGAGCACGTGCCTTCTTCAGATTCCAACTCGTACGTGTTGAAACCCAATGCCCGCGTGACGGTAAAGGGACCGACACACCTTGGGGCCAATTTCGCTACCACATCCTGCGTTGCCGAGGATAAGACGTGGTTCTCCCGCCATACCTGGTCACTGGGAGTGTAAACCACATCACAGTGCTTAGCATTGTAATGCCGAGTGGCATTAGCCTGTGCCTTATTGTTTCACTGGGCTGATTTTGAGTGCAGCATCGGCAAACGCTCCATGCGTTGCCTCCAGCTTTCTAATGCCTCTTCTTCTAGGCATTGTTGGGCTATCGAATTGACCTGTCGCCGCATCATACCTGGGGCGTCAGGTTCCCTACCACTGTTACACTGTTAAGTGTCGCGGGGAAAAAACCTATAAAAGCGTGCCTCTCCATGTTGTATCCTCGATCACGAGGATACATTCGTGGCCGTGCAACCTTCGGCTATTTCTTGGACACAGGAGCCTGAGCCTTAGGCTTATCTGCTGGTTCTGATAGGTAGAAGTGTTCGAGTGGGGGTAGCTCACGAAACGCGCTCCTTAGCTCCAGGAGTCGCTCTGCCTCAGTGGTTCTTCGTAGTAGCTCTGCCAGGCTGCGAACCTCGTCCCGCCTGATTTGATCCTGAAAGTCAGGACGTATGTTCCTTTGGAACAGATCAAGTTTTCATTCAATAGGCCATCGAATTTGGATACGGCGCACAATATTCTTGATCTGCGTTAAAAAATGGCTTGCCAGCAAATTGGGTGCGCATTTGCACGTCTAAGGTTAAGCGGCGCTGCACCTCTTCGCTTGAGCCGTACTATTCCTGGCCTGCAGCTACGAAATCAGCCCAGCTAATCCACTGGTCGCATTTGTTGCGGAACCATGTCACTGCAATGCTGCTCATAAGCTCTGGCAGAGCTTAGAAGCGCTCTATTTCTGACAATCCGAAAGCTATGTGGCACTTCGTAGCGTGCGTGAGAAAAGTTTCGAAGTAGTCGCAATTTTTTTCTATGAACTTAACGTTCCAACGTCAAAGAATTTGTTCCAAGTCACGATTTCCATAGCGGAGGTACGACCTGCCTAACCCTGGATGTCTTCCTGTCAGAGGCGAGAGACTCCTCTCTGATCAGACTGGTCGTGTCTTCATTTTGAATTGCTGGTGGCACCACGAATTTCTCGCTTAAACGAAATTAAGTACCTATTATTGGAGCTTCGCCTTGCTTCTTGCGTCAGTTTATAGGCGTCCCAAGGGTGATGTTCTGACAGACTTTTTCAGTGTCATTCAGGCGAGATCTAGTCGTTTCTCAGATCTGGTGATTGTGGGCGATCTAAATTTTGATATACTTGGCAATGATTATTATGCAGCAAGACACTTGCGACATTTGATATTTGAGATCTCTCTGTACCTTGTGCCTACCAGCGTGACATATCACCACCCTCTCTCAGACACATCGATCGACGTTATTATTACTGATTCTAGCGAAAAGGTTTTGTCAATGGTCACATCCGTTTCCCTGTGTATAAATGGGCATGACTTTCTTTGTATTGATTATGCGCTTACAGTGCCTTTGGCCACCGGTCTTTCTACGGGTCCACGATTTTGAGAGCTTCTTGGCTGAAAATTTTTCTGATAAGGTCTTATTGGTGCTCTCTGCCATTGATATTGGCTCTTAAACAGATATGGATGAACTCGCCACCCACGCGCCTCTGGTTGAGCGCCAATCGCGTCGTAGACCTGCCCCTTGCTTTACCGATGAACTTTGCGGGCGCTGGAGGGCGCGTGATTGGATGTATGGAATGGCTCGACACACGAGTAACTAATCTAATTACACACGATACAGAGAAATGACGTCGGTCCTACAGCATAATATAAGGGCGGCTCGTGATACTTATTTGCGGGAAGCCATGGAGGGTACTTGTGACTCGTCTTGGTGCTGGGGTATTTTTTGGAAATTCGACCTTGTCGGTGGAATGCCGCATTCGCTGCTGCATTTGATATCGTCCTTAATGTTAGCTCGACACTTTTCCACCATGTCTTGCATGCACCCGCCATGCCGTGCACTGTCTGGGAGCTTGGTAATCTCTTGGGGAGCGTGTCCGCTTGTCTGGAGGGATTTTCACTGTCCCTGGTGTCGACCGTGGATGTGTGTCAGACGATGGCCCACTGCGAGGTGCAATCGAGGGACCACAGCTTCGATGGGCTGTCCCTCTCTTACTTTCGTGGCTCATTTCTTGCAATAATGCCTTTTCTCGTGCACTTCATTAATTATTTATTTGACATTGGTTCATACCCTTCTCTTTGGCAGTAGTCCATTATTGTTCCGCTCTCCAAGGTTGCTCGGCCCATTGGTCCCTCGGACGTGCGTCCGGTGGAAAACATGGCATATTTTGCGAATGCCCAGGATCTGCTTGTAGCGCGTCAGGTGGCAAAGTATCTGGAGAGCCACGGGCTTCTTTTACCTATGCAGTCGGGGTTTCATGTGGGCTGTAGTACACAGTGGGTGCTTCTTAGACTGACAGAAGATGTTTGCCTGGAAATGGAGAATGGGGGTAACATTGTTAGTATAGTTTGACTTTCGGAAGGTGTTTGATTCCAATAGCCATTCGATGTTGCTGAAAGTTATGACTTGAGCGAATTTCAACCCAGATTCCCTTAGGTGGTTTCATTCCTACTTGTCGGCTCGCTCCCGGGCCATTATTCGGCTTGATGTGTGTCAGATGGATTTTCTTCCATGCACCTCTAGCGTTCCACAGGAATCATCTATGCGGCCCATTTTCTTTTTATTACTCATCGACTCTGTCCTCTCGGTATTGTCCAGTAGTATTGGCCTGCTATTCGGACGATTTACAGGCATACATATAGTGCAGGCCCACTGAGCTTACTGAGATCATTGCGACTTTCAATGCGAACATCACTAGGGTTGTTGCTTGGGTGGATGAGTTTGGCCTACAGTTCCACTATGGGAAAATGCATGCCTTGCTTTTAGCCACGTGTCAAAACCTCATGCGGATTGACATTGAGTTGTTGCCTCCTTTGATGGCAGATGTATCGAACTGTTTGTTGAAATTGCGAGTAGCTAGTACGTCAAGTTACCTAAGGGTTGTTATACGGCACTTTGTTTATTTACTCAATTGTTTATGAATTAATTTATTTATCTATATGCGTCTAAAATATTGTAAAATGTTTAATTTTAATGAGTGAGAATGTTTCACCTAAGTACTAATGAAAATACTTTGTATTTTTAAAATTGCCATTTGGGTGAGATGCCCTTGGTTTAATAAACTAGTTTTCCAATCAAAATACTCACACTGCTTTACTAGACTCCAGAACGTCAGTTTATACAATTGAAAATTTGATTGTTAAACAAAAACGCTGTAAAGTTTCGAAATATAAAATGATTTTACCGGTTTTTCGGAATTATAATGTAGAATTTCGCAGAATTATAAAAAATTTTTTAAATTAAAAGATTTAAAACACTTTAATTATACTTAATAATTTAAGCTGACTTTGCACGAAATAGTTGTCTTCTTTGGATAAGTGCCATCGTCTCTGGGGCTATTTTGCGACCCGAGGGACCTGCAAAGCAGAGCCCAAGAGACGTAAGGTAGCCGCAAAGCGATGGCGCTTATGTGGCAAATCCTATTTTTTTGACCAAGGGCACATCCGATCCTCAAAAACGCCCGAGGTCGGAAAATATCATTTTCTTACCTCGGGCGTTTTTGAAAGGCTGATAGGAAAACTACAATTTTTTCCATGAGCTCAAAGTGCAACTACCACTTTGCGCCCTCGGGCCACACTTGTAATCACTTTGGTCTCACGGGCAGAAAAGTTTTTTGCGCGCTCTGGGCTCTAAGTACTTTTTTGCCGTAGGGTCCAAAGTGATTCACTGAGCGCAAAGTGCGGTTTTGCATCCATGCGTCCTCGGTAAGAAAAACATTATACGTGACTTGGACACCAACATACAACAAATGCGTCCTTCGGGCATTCATGATTCTACTTTGTGCCCTAGTAACGTTATGTACCATTTCCTACCTCGAGCATTTTTTAGGGTTAGGTACCCTTTGTCGGAAAAGTAGGGTTCACCACATAAGCGCCATCGCACCACGGCTACCTTACATCCCTAGGGTCGCAAAATAGCCCCGGAGATGATGGCACTTATCTGAAAAAAACTGCCAGTAATCTTAGGTCGTCCATTAATTAAGGCATTAGATTTAGGATGTATAAGAGGTTATGAGTTCAAAGTTGATTCGAGTGATTATCAAGATAAGTTTATTAATAAAAAGGCTCATGCAGTAGGTAATGTTACGCTTGATTTGGAAGATATTAACTGCATAAAAATCAATTTTGATGATCAAGAATTAAAAAAAAAAATTACACTCACTGCTTGTCAAAATTTTGGAGAATCTATTCAGGAATTGAAGTGATAAAAAGTAGAAAGAAACGTGAAAGTCATATTTTAGCAGGACAAATTATTATTAATAAGAATGTAAATGACAAGAAATTAAGCGAGTTATTGCAAGTATTAAATAAAAATCGTGAGTGTATAGCTAAGAATTTATGCGAAATTAGAGAAACAGAAAATTTTTTTACGAAAATTGAGTTGGATAAAGAAGTTTAAGTTAACTCTGAGCCAGTCTAAGACTTATAAATTAAATGCTCGTGATCGTGGTGACTTAGACAAAGTGGTAAGCGAATATAAAAAAGGAAGTACGGTAACTAATACCAATTCCGCATACATTAGTCTAGCATGTGCCCAAACAGAAATATAAGTCGGTTGCCTCTCTTGTTCGTGAGGCCCTACTTAGAGCGCACGTGGGCGCATCAAAGGGAGTGCGCGAGGTACTCATGTAACCTATATTCATCTTACCTTAGTCATAACATAAAGCATGTCGACAAGAAGGTGAATTACTCCCAATACCTCCAGCGATTAGATTATTTGAACTGATTTATGTAGATCATCTTGGATCGTTGCTTGATTCCTTGACTGCTTGACTGCCACGATTCGAGGCTCGCTGGGCCTTACATTAGCTTGTTCCCCACCTGTCGATACCTTCTTGATAAGGTAGCCTCGCTGTTACTAGGGAGAGTCAGTATGATATGCCTTGCATATCGTACGTTACACATGTATATATTAGGAATTATTGATGCTCTAACAAAGTTTGTAGTTTTACAACTTGTTATAATGACTTAATCTGGTGCAACGGTTAAACAACTTGAGAATATAATTAAAAACTTAATAGCCCTAACACAAATCGTTTCTGACAGAGGAATTTCGATTCCATCTCATAGTTTTCAAGATTCTTACGATAACTATAACATTAAACATACGTTAACCTCTAGCAGGCATCCACAAGCAAATGATCAAATTGAGCGCGTTAATCGGCCAATTTTGCCAACTATAAAAATCGTGACAATAGAACAAGTACATTATAATTGAGGTGAAAACTTTATTAAACTTGAGCATGGCCTTAATTTAAGTGTTTGTGTTATTACAAGGATAACTTCTTACAAAGCGTTGAGGGCATTCAGTATATCGGCCGGAGTTTTTACTTTACCATTTTCTCTATTGTTAGAAATTACGGTTAATAACTAATTATCTAGCTGTTTAAATCCAAAATAAGGAGAAGAGTCCCCAAGCTGACACTTTGAGGAATCTTTCGAGCCGAAATTCAATGCAATCCGTTGCAAATTGAGAGAGAAAAATTACATTTTTTGCTCATGAAAGAGAGTGTCAGAGTGCATAATCGGAAATATAACTTTTTTCAAAAAGTAATACATTGATTTATCTGAAATTTGAACTGGGCCTCTAAAATAAAAAGGTTAACACGGCTTTTCTCGTAGTTTTGCAGTTGTTGAGTTTTCAGAAATTGATATTTGTCGTAAACGGCATTACATAACCTGTAAATCTGCATATGTTGAGTAATTTCATAATTTGAACTGTATATTCTCAAAAACTATGAGAGGACCGGCGTTTGTCTTTTTATTTTAGTGGCTCTGTCAAAATTTAAGATAGTTCAATGCATTACTTTTTCAAAAAAGTGACATTTCAGATTATACACACTGACACACTCTTTCATAATCAGGAAATGTAACTTTTCTCTCTTAATTTGCAATTAATTGCATTGAATTTGACCTTGATAGATTCCTCAAAGTGCCAGCTTGGGGGCTCTTCTCCTTATTTTGGATTTAAACAGCTAGATAATTAGTTATTAACCATAATTTTTCACTATAGTAAAGTAGAAACTCTGGTTGATGTACTGAATGCCCTTAATGGGTTACTTATCTCGTTTTGATGATATTTATTTTCGAAAAATTTTCGAAAGAAACGATTTTACACACCGGCAAGTGAAATTCAAAAACAAATATGCAATAAAATTTAAATCGAGCAAGCAAATTCAATAAACGTTTGATATTAATAGATGTAAAAATGTACAGTATAACCTAGGTGATGCAGTTTTTATAGAAAGAAATCCTACAGTGACAGGATATTCTACCAAACTTCAGCCAGCACATACAGGCCCTTTTGTTGTAGTTAACAATTGAATAAAATTGGCGATCTTGGGTTTGAAACGATGGCAATTATAATTCAGCTGAAGATACGGAAAGGTTTGAATTCTGATACAGAAAAATTTGAAGGCAATTCAAACAGTGAAAAATAAGATCAGAACAAGTTTTATTAATGAGCTTGAGAAAAACAAAAAAGAAACGAGTACATATAAGAAAAGTTCTGTCATAAATAATGTACCTTGTAGTGAGCAACCAAAAAGGATTAGACATCTGCCATCACGTTATGGTGTTTATTTACGAATAAAAGTATATTTTTGTAATTTTACCACTTACTACGAACACATATTGATTGATTAATTTTTTCGTAACGTTTGGGGACCAAACGTACGTAGGATGGCCAAGTATTCAGTACTTGCTATATGTATATTTTATTTTTTAATAAATAGTTTTGACAGATATAAAAGGAAATATGATAAGAGAGAGAAGGGAGAGAAAAAACGCTGTAGACTGCCCGATCAGAAATCTTAGCTGGGCGTTGGGTCGACCCTACTATGGTTGCCAACTTATCCTACCTGTGTCCAAACTAGGCACAAGTGGGACTTTAGCACTACATATTAACGCGGGGATAAGTCAGCCCTACCTTGGCTACCCAGTTCACCTATTCACTTCGTGCATCAATTTAAAACAACGCCACCTGTTGGGGAAAAGATGTCAATGCCAACTAATTAGAATACGCAGGATATGATAGACAATGATATATTACAAAGTATTTATTTCAACAATAATAAATATTTAACAACTAAATTCAGTTTTTTCAGTCTCAAGTAGCATATTAATAGCAAATAATACTTTTTTTAATTTCATGCTGCTCAAAGCGAATAAGTGTGACAAGTGTATACATGCAGATAGTGAATTATTTGTTGACAAATTTGATTATAACACAATTGTACTTAGTCCATCCTCATCAACTCTTGCCCTTTTTATATAATTACACTTTTCACTCTTTTATTATAATAAAACTGTAGTTAAAGGCAGATAGCGTTTTGTTTTATCATTCATTTTTATTAATTTTTTACCAACACTCTCTTTATATGCAAAAGGTTAAGTTTTCATGAACATATATATTCATGGTACTCCGAAATGCGCACTCACGTTTGCATCAATTTTCAAAACGCCAGGAAAAGTTAGGTAAAAGATAGCAACCTTGGCCCCAGGTAACGCCTCGCTATAGACCCGTTAAAACGTATCAGTAGGTCCTACCTCGGCAGCCCATCTAGAACCTACCTAACTAGCGGGGTATCCTAGTTAAACTTTTCAAACAGGTGAATGATGTGACAAGGACTTGGCTATAAGTAACAAGCACAGCTTGCGAATTTATCACTAGCGCAAGGAAGCACAAGGTGCAGGCGAGCGTAAGCAGCTAGCTGCGAGACCTTACTTTTAAGTAGTAAATTCCATTGGACCTTACATTCTGTATGAAACAACATCCACACAAATATTTATAATATTAATAAATTCACTTACCTTTGATTTAACTAATACCCACTGAGTTTTGTGTCGGATCTAATTATTCAAATTCTAATTGTTAGTAAAATCAACACGATAACAGTAAAATGATTACGTTAACATACATTTACAATCTACTCCCAAATTATTTTCCGATAGCAGTACCTCACAAAAATGATAAAATGTGAGATCTCAAAAGAAAAGCAAGAGGCCATAGATAACAACTTTTACGAGTTTCCTAAGGTTCACGAAACCATCGAGGCACATAAAAGAGAGGTCTTGGTTTGTCGTTGAAGCATAACCCCAATACAACTTATTTCATGCAATAACTTCATAAAATTAATGTTAAAAATTGTAATCCAACATATTACATAGCATATGTATAGCCCCAATAGCATACATATATAAAACTGCTAAATAAATTTTATCGATGGCGCACAGTAGGCAAAAAAGCCGTTTTTTGTGTCGAAATAAAATAGAGGCAGCTGTGATAGGCTAATCAAGATGATTCTTTTTGGACCTTGAAGCTCAAACACCCCAGAGTATAGAAAAAGTGGTCCGAAGTAGAAAAAAAAATTTTAGAGGTTAAAAACAACCCCTAAACGCACCCCTAATCACTATATCTTTATAATATTATAATCATTCAATCAGACAAACACACATTTTTTACAAAAAACTATAAACCTATAGGTTTTTTGAGACGCTGAAAACATCAAAACGCTTTAAAAATCTGAGAAAATTTGGCCATCGGGATTTTTTAGTTTGCTTAACACGAATCTCGTATCAAAATGGTGGATCCAATATGGCGGCCAGCAAGCTGATACTTGTTAAAAGCTAACAAGTTCTCGGCTATAGAAGTTTTTTAGGTCGCTGAACATGCATCTGGCATTAGAATTGTATTATAATTATAAAATTCAAAATGGTGGACTCAATATGGCATCCAAAAAAGTTGACACCTGTTCAAAACGAACAAAATATTAGCCCCAGTGGTTTGTTAGGTTGCTGAACACGAATCTAGAATAATATTTACATTAAAAATGGCGGATACTATATTTTAGTTAAAAAAAAAATGTTAAAATGTTAAAAATCCATAGATGAAAATTTTTGAGGTCGCTGAACACGAATCTGGAATTTTAATGTTTAATGAAAGAATACAGGATCTGATATGATTATCAATATATGATTCAAAATTTACGTAGAGTCCATTACGTGATAAAAAAATATAGACAGATAACGGAAAAAATCATAGCAATTATTGTTGCTCGATGCTTGTAAGCCTAAGACTAGATTAATACATTATTAAAGAATAACATTGTTAACCGAGAAAACATTTTATACTATGAAATAAGAAGAGTTACTTACGTACCTATGTATTTATATTCTAAAAAATACTGCTTGTAAGAACTAAATTACGGATAAGCTAAGCAACTCTACAAGGTTAGAATGTAAAAGCATAGGTATGTAGCAGATTTATGTCAAAAACTTGTAACATTTTCACTTAAATATTCTAATGGTATATATATTTACATAAGATTCAAAAATTCTGATTTTAAGCAATAAGTTTTAATTATTTACAGCTACGTCATAATATACATTTCTTACAAGTTAGCTTCTTCTCTTTGGCTTCAATGCAATAAATAACAGTCACATGTTAATATTAATGTTGAAAGACTGATTATCGTTCATTCAATTTCCTCGTAGTCATTCTCAGCTTCTGATAACTCGTCTTCTATCTCATGGTCATTGGAATTTTCTCTACAGCTAAATAATACTGCCATATTAAGTGATATAGATGTGATTGAGTGAAATAAATAACTTGTTAGCTCAAAACGTTTTATTTTAGAAATTTTTTTGCAATTTCTGAATTTTTCACAAACTAAAACAAACGTGACAGCAAGTAAGTACATGTTCATCTTTAATTTGTGATGAATTACTTAAAGTAGTTTTGGAGTCATATTTTTGAAAGGATTTTGAAACTTACGATAAAGCAGAGTTTATTTTTCTCAAAGTAACAGTTTTGTTAGATTTTCGATCACTTTCAGATATGCACACATTTTATTTTTATCGCATGATAGTATCTAATTCGAATTTAAAAATTCTTCTTTATTTTTGAAATTTTACAAATGGTTGGACTTAGATATATTGAACTACATACACATATACTATACATCATTAAAAAAACTTACGTTCCCACTAAGAATTTTTCTGCTTTCGTCAACATCTAGTTACCTTCCAGAGTCGAGTGTCTCTATGACTCATGTTTCTGTTAAAATTCTTCAAAGCTACTTTTAGGCACAACTGTTCCACGAAAGTGCCTTATATTTTCCCCTACTAAGTAATCTCAGGTGAGATCTCAGGTGATTTCTCTTTTCAAAATCTCACCCAAGAAATTTTTTCGAATATAGTTGTTTTTCTGGAATTTTTTAATGTTTTAGCAAAAGTGTTGTATTTTGGACTTGGAAAATTTTTTGTCTAATTGTTAAAAAATTTACTAAGTCAAAAAATTTGGAAAATTTTCTAAGTCTGAAATTTATTTATCATGCTGGAAAAGACTGAAAAATTCTAAAAAAAAACACAAATCTTAGAAAAATATCTTAGGGGAGATTTTGACATGATAAATCGCCAGAGAAAAAAGTGTAACTATGACTAAATCCTTTTGTTTTTGGTGTGAAAAGAACTTTATACGTGATATACGGGGGGGGGGGGATCCGAATAAGACCCATCGAGTGCAATAAACGTGGAACAAACTTTTATAAATGCATTGATTTTATAGCAAGTCCTTCATTTTTAAATTCATGACTAATATGCTAGATGTGTGTTTGGCGACCACATAGAATGTTAATGACAGATTTCTTTACATTTAAAATATTTTTTTTTCTCACCATGATACGGTATCTAACGTTGTCAATGTTGTTATTGTAATGTTAAATTTGTGGTCAGTGACAGAAGAAACCTTTGTCTTAACGTTTTTCACCACTATGTTGGCTAGGCTGATTGAAATTTAGTAATTCTAATGCTAAATTTGTGTTGTAGAATCTACAAAAATCTGTAAGGCTAGATTTTTTTACTTTTTAACAAGTTTAAGCTGTTTTGGCTGCCATATTGGATCTGCCATTTTGAATTTTGTAATTATGACGCAGTTCTGATGCCAAATTCATGTTCAGCAGCCTAAGAAACCACCAGGGCTAATATTCTGTTGGTTTTGAACAGGTGTCAACTTTTTTGGACACTATATTGAATCCAATATTTTAAATTTTATAATTATGATACAATTCTAATGTCAGATGCGTGTACAGCGACTTAAAAAACTCCTATAGCCATGAACTTGTTAGTTTTTAAAAAGTATCAGTTTGCTGGCCACCATTTCAGATCCGCCATTTAAAATTATGAAATTTTGATACCAGATTAGTGTTACGCAACCTAAAAAATCCTATGGACAAATTTTCTAAAATTTTTAAAGCATTTTGACGTTTTAAACCGCCATATTGGATCCACCATTTTGAATTTCAAGATGCTGACGTCATATTCGTTATCAGCGACCCAAAAAATCTGTAGGTGTATAGTTTTTTGTAAAAAATGTGTGTTTGTCTGATTGAATGATTATAATATTATAAAGATATGGTGATTAGGGGTGCGTTTAGGGGTTGTTTTTAACCTCTAAAATTTTTTTTTCTACTTCGGACCACTTTTTCTATACTCTGGGGTGTTTGAGCTTCAAGGTCCAAAAAGAATCATCTTGATCGGCCTATCACAGCGGCCACTATTTTATTTCGACACAAAAAACGACATTTTTCCCTACTATGTTGCGTTGACTCGTGTCACCTCAGTATTACTTCCTAAACGAATGACTAGTCATGGAACTTTTAGTATACCATTAGATTTAAATAATAATGAGTTTGTTTTTCGAATCAAAATCGGAAAGAAAAAAAATTAAAAGAAGTAGATTTAATAATTTGAGATGAGACTTTAATAATCCCAAAAAAAATCAGTTGATGTACGTGAAACAGGCATACATTTTAAAAAAAAGTAATAATTTTAGGTGGACATTTCCGTCTGATTTTGACATTTTTAAAAAAGAGTAATCGAAGTATGGTTACATCCAAAAATATTAAATCATCGTTTCTTTGTTCCTATTTTTGTACTATAAAATAAAGTATTGAAATTCGCTGTAATGACCCAGAATTTTCATAATTAATGTTGGAAATTGGAGAAAGAAAAAAAAATTATTAAAAATTTATAAAACATGAAAAACTGATGATGTACGCTTAACAACTTTTTTTAAATATAAAAATTGTTCAATACATGGTGTTATTCTCACTTTACATAATGTATAAACTCAATTTTTAAACAACATAATTCTAAATTGTTTACCAGGAAAAATGAACACTTACTATAGCATAGATTACGTAACTTATATAGGGGTTAATAAGTCTAACGACAATATTTACATAAACTTTTCAGTTGAAGTTTTATAAAATATTCGTAAAGATTTGCCACCTCATGAGCTAAATTTAAAAATAAGAGCGATCGCAATGCTGATTAGAAATTGTAAAATTGCTGACGGTTTATGTAATGGCACAAGATTACTAATTACAAAATTATTTAGGTATATCATTAAAGCTGAAATTACAACTGGTAAAAAAATCCAAAAGATTTGTAATAGTGACTAACATTTTAGAGGAAAAACATTTATATAAGGTGGAGATTTCAGGCAAATTTTACAGGTTTTGAAAAATAACTTTAAATCATTCATTATAGAAGAAACAATAAAGTACTCTTATTCATGGAAACACTACAATATTATTAAATTAAAAAAAAACCGCAATTGAATGTGTGTTTGTCTGATTGCTTGTCTACAGTAGGGACAGGATAAATAGGAAATAGGCCTACCGTTCTTTTGTTACAGCAGGGGTCTCTCTGTAGCACTATCTTCGGGCACCGGGAGGTCCGACGAGCAGGGGTTGGCACTCGAACCCAGCAGTCCTTGACAGCGTGTGTGTGAAGGTCGTAGCGACAGTCCGGGTAGCCAATAGGTAGCCGTTGTTGTTCGTCTCCGGTGGCCGCTCGGTACAGCACACAGTCGTATCTTGCACACACACCCGTAGAACTATACAATGTTGCGAAGCCCTTGGATTATACGTCCCGGCGGGAAGCAGACAAGACGGAGAGTGCCTTTCTTGTCGCCCTGCCGATTCATGCTCCCTGATACTGTAGCTATCTGCCTGTGTATGCGTCGGTGCGCACACTCACCCGCCGCTGCACACAGCCAAGGGCTGGCAGTGCTGCCTATATTAGGGATAAGTGAAGGGATAGGTCGGTACAAGGGCCGTGTGTGGGGTAGTGTTGGTGTGCTTAGTGCCGCTTCTCCTCTTGTCTGCTACTATGACGTACCTTCCTACCGTGACGTCGGTTTACCACGCCACAATATATACCTACTTTCATTGGGTAAGGTTTCAATGAATATTTTAATATGAAATAAATTAACGATTATAAACAATACAGTGTGCCACAATACAATATAACAATACATAGGCTAACCAATACAAGACTGCGCTTCAAATCTTCCGATGATTTCAAAACAACTTTCTACCGCCTACGCTGATAACGTCTTGAACGTCACGCTTACATCTTTTACATACGCTCGGACACTCATTTTTAGTCCATATTAAATACCCAAAATATAATTGTATCTAAAAAAATTTTCAAAACTATCATGTAGTACCCCTTTCTAACAGAACGTATTGAATACCTAAAATATAGTTGTATCTAGAAAAATTTTTTAAAACTATCATGTAGTACCCCTTTCTAACAGGATGTTCATCACACATAGATTTTTTCATAGATATTATTCAAACATCTAACATACGTTTGAAATAGCATAAGAAATATCCAAAAAAATTTGGAGATTGCATAACTCTACCCTTTATTCTATTATTAATTTTAAAAAATAATTTATGATAAGTAAATAAATATTGATTAATACTTAGGGAAGCTACTCTGCTAAAATATACACTACAAAATAAAAAATCGAGTTTCCTACATCAGTATGTATAGGTGTAGAAGATTGCAAGCTCAAATTTAATGGGATTTTTTTTTTAGTTAGTTGGTTAGAGAATAAGAAATAAAATCTAATACATTTTGAAATATGTGTTGTGGTGGCATGGCGTGGTATGGAGGGGATCAGCACGGCAAGAGTGGTGGGGCGAAGGGGGAGTAACATGCAAAATCCACTTTCATCACACTTTTTCTTAAGATCAGAAATGTGAAATCGTTTATTTACTTTCACGTATAACGCACCTATAGAAGTATAACAAAAAATTTTCAGTCTTATTTCACGTGAAATGCCGCACTCGCGCGCGTGTGTGTGTTGCTCAAAGATGACTTTTATGGACATTATAGTCCATGGACCGAAAGATTTTCCAATCTTATATTTTCTAGTAGAGAGAAAATTGGTCATTTCCCTACAGAATTTACCCAAGAATACGAAAGTAGTTTTGTCTGAATCGAAAATTGGATTCCTTTCTTTATTCAACAATTTATAAAAAAATGCCAATGTTTTATTTATTTTTTTGCTTATATCTCCGCTTCTATTGCTCTTAGAGAAATTTTTTGACCACGAATGTCTTCATCATTAAACTTTTTATAAAATAGATACTTTTGCAATTACATTATTTACTGTTAATAACATGGTAATAGCAAAAAAGAGCAGAAAAAAGTTTTTTATACCGAAAAACTCTCGATCAATGTAAAAAAACTATTATCTTAACATAACTGCAAAAAAACATGGATATTAAGTTGCATAACAAATAGCTATTTGTAAAATTGCGAAATAGTTGTTAGTTTTTTGTTAATTTTTTTTCAAAGTAAAACTTTGAACTGTGATTGCAGACTTCACGGTCGGTTTATCGATATTTTGCTTCGATAAAAATATTGTACTAAATTTTAGTAATAACAAATATAAAAAAATTGATTTTTGTGAATTTTGACGTTTTGCCACCAAGAATTCTCATTTTTCAACTTAAACAATTGCAAATATCTCAGTCAATTTTGTATACTTTCTTTCGCAACCAATGTCATTGCATATGTTACATCTCGAGTTAATACGAATTATATTATAACTAAAAGCTATCCGTCCGTCAAATTCAGATAAGACGTATTGTGAATATAAACTCAAGCTCATATGACAAGAGGAGCTCGTACGTCGCTTATGTGTGCGCGTGTGTGTATTAGCTTTAAGTAGAATGCTTCATAATATGCTGACATAGAATACGGCTATAACAGGGCTTGTAACAGGGGCTATACACATACATACATTCACACATTCATACGTACACACATAAATGCATACAGTTCGTATATAGTCAATAATACTGGTCATTTCAAAGCTAAATTAAGTAGAGGCGAATTATTCAAATTTAACATGTCATTCAATAAGATATTAGAGTCTTTTAATTTATTAATTTCTAGTGCTTCTAATGCATCTAATTTTAATCCTTTGTTACATGTGTGTAAAATCTTAAAATTGTTATTGTAAATATGATTACATTTAAGAATGTGATTGGCATAATTAGAAGTATCTAGTTGTTTTTCGTAGGCATTTTCGTGTTCCTTGAGTCTGAACTTGAAAGCTCTACCTGTCTGTTCTCTATATTTCTTATCACAAGAACCACAACTAAGTTCGTAAATACCTGATTTGTTTTCTTTTTCCGTCTGATCTTTATTATTTTTGATGATAGTTTGTAAGTTTTGTTTGATTTAAAAGCTATGTTTATATTGTACTTCTTCAAGTGTTGTTTAATCTTGTCTGACAATTTGCCTACGTAAGTAATTACATGATACGGTGCAGTTTCTCTTGCGAACAGAAGGAGAACTTTGTTCATAGCTTTCTTATACTATATATTTTTAATTAACTTGTAGATGATGTTGGAATCATAGCCATTATTGTGAGCTATTTGTTTAATTATTTGTAATTCTTTAGTATGGTTCTCAGAGTTTAAAGGTATGGAAAGGAGTCTGTGAATATAATACTATTGAATGCAGACATTTTATGCAAGTACGGATGAATAGAATTTTTATGTATTGTGGAATCTGTGTGGGTAGGTTTATGGAAAATACTATACTCTAGTTGATCGTGAATTCTATGTATTGTAAAATCCAAAAAATTAATTCTATTGTTGTTTTCTTGTTCCATAGTGAATTCAATATTTTCATGTAATATATTAATATGTTTGAAAAATAAATTTAGTTGCCTTTTTGTACCAGTCCAACAACAAATTACGTCATCTACATACCGATACCAAAAGAGCAAATTTTTACTAAGACCATGTTCCATAATTTTATTTTCTAAGTCATAAAAATCTCTGCTAAGAGTGGACTTATGGGATCACCCATTGTAAGGCCATCTCTAACTAAAAATATTCGGTTTTGGAATTGAAAATAGTTTTGTTTCAAGCAGACGTCAAGAATGTGTAAAATTTTTTCTGAAAATAATTGGCTAGTAGTGGATCTACTAAGTAAATTGTTAATAATGTTTCTTATTTCTAATACTGGTACGCTTCGAAAGAGATTTTTAACATCAAATGAAATCAGAGTCGAATTTTTAGGTAGTTGTTGATTTTTTAAAGTATCTATAAGATGTATGGAATTTACATTTTGATAAAAACCAACTTTAACAACTCGTCGGTGAAGAAAGCAGTGGCAGGGGCAATTAGAAGATGGCTAAGAGAAGGTAGAAGGAAAGCATACAACAAAAGAGACGTTGTGAGTGTTTACCTTAAAGTGGTTCATACTAAACTTTTATCCAAACTCCATAACGTTGAACTCACGGCACTTGACAGTGATGTAAGAGTGAAAATAGATTTTATCATCTGGGAAAAGTACATAAAACAAAAAAATAAAGTAAATAGACTGAAATATTTTAAAAGGATTAACACATCTTACACAGACCCTAACACTAATAATGAACGTAGATATTCTGACCACAAATTTTTCAATAGATTCGTTAATTTGTCAAACACTAATTGTTCAGAAAAACAAACTGCTCTACTAGAGAGAAGTTTTAAGTTTAATTTTAATGTACAAAATTTTGAAAAAGCAAAAAAAACTCATAGCTAGTTTAATAAAATAAAATTCAAATTTCGAGATGAAAAACTATCAGAAAATAGCCATTAGTATTAGAAGCAAGTTAAAAGATAATGATATTATTGTGACTGGAGCGGACAAAGGGAATACAGTTACAGCTATAAATAAGCATCACTATGTCTTGAAAACCTTTAAATTAATAAATTCTGGTCATTTTCAAGAACAGAAGAAAGATCCTACATATAAACTGCAACAAGACGTTATAAGTCTATATAAAAACCTAACCATTCTATTAAATCTTCCATACTATGCGATTCTCCAGATAAATCCCCAGCCACCAAAACTATACTCTTTTCCTTACACCTCCACCGAAAGTTCGTTCCATCTGACCCGATTTTGAGCTAGAAAAAACCTCATATCAGTCCTGCATTATATGCGCAGAACGAAGTGCGCAGATATATATAGTTATATATTTAGCACCAAGAAGCAGCAGTAGTATACAATACATATATGTTTATACGGCTAACGGAGTTATAACCTTTATAGTTTATACAACACAGAAAATCATTAAATATTTATTTACATAAATTATTGGATGTATATATATATTTTTTTTTTTTGCACAATTTACATGAATATATAAATTTATTAATTTCATATGAACAGAGTACACAACACAAAATTAAAACTACCAAATTAATGTTTTTTGATCAGTTACTTTCACTTTAATGATTTATTTAGTATATAAATGTAGTATATACATGTCATATTACAAAAATAAACTATGAAATCTTTTATTTAATCGAATTATGCTTATCACAATTATAATAGTTATTGATAATAACCTGATTTATTTTGCACTTACGGATATAAACATTAGGATTTTTAAAATGATCTTTATAGGATCCATGATTCGAATTTAAACGGATTTCTCTTCCTCTCGTTTTGCGAGCACGACCAACCTGCACAAATCCTCGGCCCAATCTGATTCTATATAGTATACTACAGTCTCGGCGAGCGTATATATATAGATATACCTATACACATGTACACTCATCTACGTGCATTTAAGTGGTATTGTTCGAGCGACCAATCGATTAACAATAATGCATAATGCACTAAATCTTTGACTGGATCTTTAAACCATCATTTTTAACAAAACTAAAACCGTGGTGACGAACTTTCGGCGGAGGTGTAAGGAAAAAAAGTATACGTACCACGGCCAAAAAGTGGGGCTACATCTGACCGCGCATTACGCATGATAATATAGCGCGGTCAGTAATAGCCCCACTTTCTGGCCTAGGTACGTAATATACTATTAATCAAACTACAGAAAAACAATATGCCTATTGGACCAGTTGTCTCATTCAATAGTTCCCCGACGTATAAAGTATCAAAAAAGTTAATTAAATTAATTACATATAATACTAAATTCACATCTACCTACAGTATAAAAAATTCCATACAACTTATAGATAATTTAAAAAATCAACAACTACCTAAAAATTCGACTCTGATTTCATTTGATGTTAAAAATCTCTTTCGAAGCGTACCAGTATTAGAAATAAGAAACATTATTAACAATTTACTTAGTAGATCCACTACTAGCCAATTATTTTCAGAAAAAATTTTACACATTCTTGACGTCTGCTTGAAACAAAACTATTTTCAATTCCAAAACCGAATATTTTTAGTTAGAGATGGCCTTACAATGGGTGATCCCATAAGTCCACTCTTAGCAGAGATTTTTATGACTTAGAAAATAAAATTATGGAACATGGTCTTAGTAAAAATTTGCTCTTTTGGTATCGGTATGTAGATGACGTAATTTGTTGTTGGACTGGTACAAAAAGGCAACTAAATTTATTTTTCAAACATATTAATATATTACATGAAAATATTGAATTCACTATGGAACAAGAAAACAACAATAGAATTAATTTTTTGGATTTTACAATACATAGAATTCACGATCAACTAGAGTATAGTATTTTCCATAAACCTACCCACACAGATTCCACAATACATAAAAATTCTATTCATCCGTACTTGCATAAAATGTCTGCATTCAATAGTATTATATTCACAGACTCCTTTCCATACCTTTAAACTCTGAGAACCATACTAAAGAATTACAAATAATTAAACAAATAGCTCACAATAATGGCTATGATTCCAACATCATCTACAAGTTAATTAAAAATATATAGTATAAGAAAGCTATGAACAAAGTTCTCCTTCTGTCCGCAAGAGAAACTGCACCGTATCATGTAATTACTTACGTAGGCAAATTGTCAGACAAGATTAAACAACACTTGAAGAAGTACAATATAAACATAGCTTTTAAATCAAACAAAACTTACAAACTATCATCAAAAATAATAAAGATCAGACGGAAAAAGAAAACAAATCAGGTATTTACGAACTTAGTTGTGGTTCTTGTGATAAGAAATATAGAGAACAGACAGGTAGAGCTTTCAAGTTCAGACTCAAGGAACACGAAAATGCCTACGAAAAACAACTAGATACTTCTAATTATGCCAATCACATTCTTAAATGTAATCATATTTACAATAACAATTTTAAGATTTTACACACATGTAACAAAGGATTAAAATTAGATGCATTAGAAGCACTAGAAATTAATAAATTAAAAGACTCTAATATCTTATTGAATGACATGTTAAATTTGAATAATTCGCCTCTACTTAATTTAGCTTTGAAATGACCAGTATTATTGACTATATACGAACTGTATGCATTTATGTGTGTACGTATGAATGTGTGAATGTATGTATGTGTATAGCCCCTGTTACAAGCCCTGTTATAGCCGTATTCTATGTCAGCATATTATGAAGCATTCTACTTAAAGCTAATACACACACGCGCACACATAAGCGACGTACGAGCTCCTCTTGTCATATGAGCTTGAGTTTATATTCACAATACGTCTTATCTGAATTTGACGGACGGATAGCTTTTAGTTATAATATAATTCGTATTAACTCGAGATGTAACATATGCAATGACATTGGTTGCGAAAGAAAGTATACAAAATTGACTGAGATATTTGCAATTGTTTAAGTTGAAAAATGAGAATTCTTGGTGGCAAAACGTCAAAATTCACAAAAATCAATTTTTTTATATTTGTTATTACTAAAATTTAGTACAATATTTTTATCGAAGCAAAATATCGATAAACCGACCGTGAAGTCTGCAATCACAGTTCAAAGTTTTACTTTGAAAAAAAATTAACAAAAAACTAACAACTATTTCGCAATTTTACAAATAGCTATTTGTTATGCAACTTAATATCCATGTTTTTTTGCAGTTATGTTAAGATAATAGTTTTTTTACATTGATCGAGAGTTTTTCGGTATAAAAAACTTTTTTCTGCTCTTTTTTGCTATTACCATGTTATTAACAGTAAATAATGTAATTGCAAAAGTATCTATTTTATAAAAAGTTTAATGATGAAGACATTCGTGGTCAAAAAATTTCTCTAAGAGCAATAGAAGCGGAGATATAAGCAAAAAAATAAATAAAACATTGGCATTTTTTTATAAATTGTTGAATAAAGAAAGAAATCCAATTTTCGATTCAGACAAAACTACTTTCGTATTCTTGGGTAAATTCTGTAGGGAAATGACCAATTTTCTCTCTACTAGAAAATATAAGATTGGAAAATCTTTCGGTCCATGGACTATAATGTCCATAAAAGTCATCTTTGAGCAACACACACACGCGCGCGAGTGCGGCATTTCACGTGAAATAAGACTGAAAATTTTTTGTTATACTTCTATAGGTGCGTTATACGTGAAAGTAAATAAACGATTTCACATTTCTGATCTTAAGAAAAAGTGTGATGAAAGTGGATTTTGCATGTTACTCCCCCTTCGCCCCACCACTCTTGCCGTGCTGATCCCCTCCATACCACGCCATGCCACCACAACACATATTTCAAAATGTATTAGATTTTATTTCTTATTCTCTAACCAACTAACTAAAAAAAAAATCCCATTAAATTTGAGCTTGCAATCTTCTACACCTATACATACTGATGTAGGAAACTCGATTTTTTATTTTGTAGTGTATATTTTAGCAGAGTAGCTTCCCTAAGTATTAATCAATATTTATTTACTTATCATAAATTATTTTTTAAAATTAATAATAGAATAAAGGGTAGAGTTATGCAATCTCCAAATTTTTTTGGATATTTCTTATGCTATTTCAAACGTATGTTAGATGTTTGAATAATATCTATGAAAAAATCTATGTGTGATGAACATCCTGTTAGAAAGGGGTACTACATGATAGTTTTAAAAAATTTTTCTAGATACAACTATATTTTAGGTATTCAATACGTTCTGTTAGAAAGGGGTACTACATGATAGTTTTGAAAATTTTTTTAGATACAATTATATTTTGGGTATTTAATATGGACTAAAAATGAGTGTCCGAGCGTATGTAAAAGATGTAAGCGTGACGTTCAAGACGTTATCAGCGTAGGCGGTAGAAAGTTGTTTTGAAATCATCGGAAGATTTGAAGCGCAGTCTTGTATTGGTTAGCCTATGTATTGTTATATTGTATTGTGGCACACTGTATTGTTTATAATCGTTAATTTATTTCATATTAAAATATTCATTGAAACCTTACCCAATGAAAGTAGGTATATATTGTGGCGTGGTAAACCGACGTCACGGTAGGAAGGTACGTCATAGTAGCAGACAAGAGGAGAAGCGGCACTAAGCACACCAACACTACCCCACACACGGCCCTTGTACCGACCTATCCCTTCACTTATCCCTAATATAGGCAGCACTGCCAGCCCTTGGCTGTGTGCAGCGGCGGGTGAGTGTGCGCACCGACGCATACACAGGCAGATAGCTACAGTATCAGGGAGCACGAATCGGCAGGGCGACAAGAAAGGCACTCTCCGTCTTGTCTGCTTCCCGCCGGGACGTATAATCCAAGGGCTTCGCAACATTGTATAGTTCTACGGGTGTGTGTGCAAGATACGACTGTGTGCTGTACCGAGCGGCCACCGGAGACGAACAACAACGGCTACCTATTGGCTACCCGGACTGTCGCTACGACCTTCACACACACGCTGTCAAGGACTGCTGGGTTCGAGTGCCAACCCCTGCTCGTCGGACCTCCCGGTGCCCGAAGATAGTGCTACAGAGAGACCCCTGCTGTAACAAAAGAACGGTAGGCCTATTTCCTATTTATCCTGTCCCTACCGTAGACAAGCATTGTGCCGAGCAGCAACTGCTGAACCTGCACCTGCAGGGCTGAGGTTGTATAGAGTCAGGCCAAGTCGGATAGTCGGGCAGAGTAAACGTTGTATAGAAATACTAATAAGTTCTGAGTTATTTATAAATTCAAATAAATGCTTAGATGTATACTGATTGCCATCTACCTCTTCTATCCGCTTAGCTCTATAGTAAGTCTTAATAAAGAATAATTTTATATGTGCCGTGTCTTGCTGCTGACTGCAAGGTGAGCAAGGCACGACACATCACAATATATATTTATTTCAACAATAATTGCACCACCTTCATAGATAATATTGTTTCTCAGAAGGTATTTTTATACTCATAATTGTATTATCTGCCATATAACTCAATTGAATATAACTTTATACTTAGGTACCCAAGCACCCACTATCTACTGCGTTTTTTCTTTCTTTTTTTTTTATTACTCTGGGGATCGAAAGTACTCTATGAGAAAACATAACTAAATTTTTTAGATTTTTTATTAAATACCTCTACCATTAGTGAGGGTCAGAAATTTAGAATTTTCCATTAAAAGGAAAGATTCTATATTTTGTAGACGAATAAAAAAAAAAAATAAAAAAAAGGCTACTCGGTATTTTTTTTTTTTTTTCCACAAAATACGAAACAACTTTAGGAGTTTTATTTATGTCAATTTTGTAATCAAAATCAGAAATTCATTCTATCACTTTGTAGGGACCAGAGTAAGATAGCTCGAGTGATTTTGTCGTATGAGAGCGGTGGACGACACGAGAGCAAGAACGAAGATCTTTGAAAAAGAAGGGATGTGGCTAGTGGTGATGTTCTACCGGCGTAGGTTAAAGTTCCCTCATGTGTTAACGATAGTTTTCAATGAAGATTCGAGGATTCGCAAAGAAGTCGTGAGGGACAAAATATTCGCCTGGGAAACGAAGAATTGTGCCGTATAAAAATTCAGCTGGTGAAGCTCCTCTGTCACTTCGAACGGCAGTGTGAAGTCCTAGAAAAACTATTGGTAAAAGTTTTACCCAGTTAGGACTGTTGTGGCACATGAAAGCAGCTTTGAAGCTACAGTGCCAGCGCTCAATGAGGTCGTTGGCAGCAGGGTGGTAAGGTACAGTTCTTTTTCTTTGGCAGCCTGCGAAGGACAAGTAGGCCTTGAAAATGGCATATTTAAATTGTGAGCGTTGATCAGTAGCAATGAATCTAGGAGCACCGAAACGGATGACCAAAGCTTCTTGGAAAGTACAAAGGACTGTGGTGGCTTGAATGTCCTTGATTGGGACAACTTCTACCCAGCGAGAAAAACGATCCATCATTGTGAGAACATAAGAGTAGTCGTCACAGGTCTTCGAGGAGCCAACAATATCCATGTGAATATGTCGAAACCGATGCGTGTGCACAGAGTTACCGGAATGTAAGGGCGTAAAATATTTCTTGTCAAATCACAGAAAAGTCGTAGGTGGTTATGGCCCAATTCTATACTTTTAAAGTTCAGTGAGCATTTAGTTGACTCAAGAAGTGATTTGAGTTCGACATCATCTTGTTGATGCTGAATGAGTTCAGGCATTTCTATATCTGTTGGCAAACGAATCATATCGACTCAGGTAGGGGCTTCTTTGGAGGTAGTAGAGCCAGGAAGATTCTGAGTGTCAGCAGGAAGACTAGTTGTCTCTATTCAACACAATGCATCTGCCGCAACATTTTCTCAACCAGGTTAGTGTTAAATGTCAGTCAAGTACTGAGAAATGAAGCACAGTTGACGATGTTGACTAGGCAAAGCTTTGTCAGCCTTTTGCTGGAACGCAAAAATTAGCGGTTTGTGACCAGTGACAATCTTAAAGTGTCGGCCTTCCAAAAAAAAACTTGAAATGTCTGATCTTCATAAATGGCTGTGACTTCTCGATCGTAAGCACTGTATTTGAGCAGTGAAGGCGAGAACTTTTGGGAGAAAAGGACTAAAGGTTTCCAGATTCGGTTGATCAATTGCTCGAGGGCTGCACCCATAGTGAAATCTGACGCACCACTGATGATACACGTTGGGGCATTTGTAGAGGAATGAGCAAGGATGCAAGCACTAACTTGGTCACTTTTGTTCTTCTCAAATACTTGGAAATCCTCAGTGGACCAGTCGACGACCCTCTGATCATTCTTTTTTGAGTTGAGAGTGTAAGCATAAAGAGGCACTTGCATGCTTGCAAAATGTCGTCCAAATAGACAAAGGTAAAGTCTAGATTGGCGAGTGCCTGATTGATGTACCTTTGGAAATACTGTGGGGCGCTGGTAAGACCGAAAGGTATGAACAAATACTCGAAAAGACCGAACGATGTTGTCACCGCTGTCTTGATGATATCTGTTGGTGCAACAGGTATTTGGTGGTACGCTTTGTGTAGATCGAGCTTGGAAAAAATTTTTTTTTCTTGCAGAAGAGCTGAATAGTCGTGTAAGTAAGAGATTGGGAATTTGTCAGGAGTCGTGCTAACATTGAGATGGCAGTAGTCGTCACAAATGCGCCATATCCCGTCCTTTTTTTAATTATGTAAATTGGGCTAGCCCAAGGACTCTTAGAGTACCTAAAAGTGCCCTGTCGGACAAGGTTTTCAAATTCTTTTCGTGCTGCTCTAAATTTTTCTGGGTCCAGGTGTCTAAGGCGCTCCGTGACTAGAGAACCAGTCGTTTCAATGTAGTGAAAAATATCTTTTAGTACAACTGGAGTTGTTGGCTTTTCGCCAGTGACCTCAGGAAATTCGAAGAGAAATTGAGAGTACACTGAGGTAGGACTGACAACAGTGTACGACAAAATACTGTCAGCGACTTTAAAACAACCAATCGAGTACGTGTTTGAGTATGGATCGATGATCTTTGTATCTTCGAACGTCAACTATAATACAAAAAGAACTTAGGAAGTTGGCGCCAAGAATTGTGCTTGGAACATCAGCATAATGAAATTTCTAGGGGTAATGACATTTTAAGCAAAGATTTAGAGAAAGGTCGATTTCACCGAAAGTGTGTATGACAGTGTCATTGGCATCAAAAAGTTTAAAGTTCAAGGGCTTAGCGATTGGATTAGTCTTGGGAAGCAATGAAATTGCTGCTCCCTTGTCAACTAGAAAGGGAAAATCCGAAAAGACATCACGAACGTGGAAGCGTTTTAATTCCTCTGAAACCTCACTCGCAGCTTCCACCGAGAGGAGTTCAGTTTTCTGTATACTTTAACTTTCAGAAGCAGTTGCCTTGGCAGCGGAATGCCCTGTCGCCAAATCTGTTGTGGTAAAAACAAAGGTTTTTGTCAAAATAGTCATTTTGGTTGTTACTCTGACTTATGTTCTGGGAGTTTCTGTTAATCCTTTTGCTGCAAGAGCGATGATTGTTTTGCAACGACGGGACCGGGATCGGCTGCGATCGAGACAACCAACTCCCATGAGTTTGTCCGTTTGGATTTTGAGGTCATCAATATTATGAGAAAGTTTTTCAAGGAAGGCAAAGGCATTGCTATCGGAAAAGGAAACTTCCTGTTTGTCTATGGTGGTCTTATTTCTTACCGAAAAAACATGCGAACTGTTGGGTAGTGTCGAGGCGTAAAAACCAGCCGCCTCTGCTAATAATCTTAACGAGGTAATGTTACGGATAGACAGGACAGCGCGACAACTGGGGGTAAGCTGCTCAAGAAAAACTGTTCTGAGGATATCGTCCCCATATCCAGTTTCCAAGTCACGCATACGATTCAAAATTAGGGAAGGTTTTCCCTCAAGTGAGACCTGACGTAATAGCTGCCGGAAGCGCTCCTCTACTGAACCAACACTAAGTGCCATCGTCTCCAGGCCTATTTGGCGGCTTGAGGGACCTGCGAAACAGGGCCCGAGGGATGTAGAGCAGCCACGGAGCAATAACGCTTATGTAGTAAATCCTATTTTTTCTACCAAGCGCACACTAGCCTCTTAAAAACGCGCGAGGTAAGAAAAGTGTTTGTTTTTTTGATTTTAAATAATCTTCATTTCATACTTTTTTATTAAAAAGACAATTTGTTTACGAACATGTAATTTTATCAGTGAATATTACAGATTAGATACTTGTCTATGGGAATCTGCCTCGCTTTGAGCGCTTTACTTCATATCGCTGGCTCTCGGTTGGCTGCATGTGGACAGTAGACGGAATTACTTTCTTGGATCTTTTGCTTTTTCTCGAAACCGACCGCTGTATATCTCAAGTCAATTTATTCAAGTAAGTGACAGCAATGTACTGCGCAGATTAGTCAGAATTTCGCCTAAAAGCCGCCAAATAAACTCTTTCAAAAGTACACTTTGGCATGTATTAATAAATAAGGAAAGAGTCAACTCGGGTCTGGAACCTGTTGTTTTTTGATTGTATAAGATTAGTTTTAAGTCAAAATTATGTTTATTTTTCATTATAATAAAAATTAAAACAGTTGTTATTATAGTTATAGTTTTAATAACATAGTAAGCAATGAAAATTTTCAAGTTTCTAACCACGTTTTAGTTGATTTGGATACTGCGTGATTGAACTTTTATTGTAAATACAATCGTTATTACTCTTGCATTTTTTTTTGGTTATTTTTTGATTATTCTTTCGTATTCTTATAATGTAATATTTAATTCTTCTTTATATTTTATTATCTGCAAATGCGATTATTTTTTACTATCTTAATTATACCTATACTCGCATTCTTACTCGTAAGATAAACATGTTAATTTTTCACCTGTTCAAAATATATTTACTGTACTAATTTTTTAAGGGCTAAACATGTTTTAATTACAAGGCCTTGATAAAGTTACAATACTATACAATACATTCAGGAAAAAGCAAATCATGATTATATTTTTTTTTATTAACGTACATACAACAAGAACGAGAAAGAACAATAATACACGGCGAAGAGTTTATATAAGAGTATACATACTACTACCTACCTAAACATAGGTTCATACATTAGTTTAAGGACGATCTCAGGGACCAGTGATTCTCAATCAAAATTGATGTAAGTTGAGAATCTCTTTTTCGTTGCATGAGTAGACGATGCGCAGACACATAAGAAACTTAGCGACACTGCAACATATCGCCACCGATCTTACTATATATATGTACTCTGGCCGTTAGGGTTAGGTGCCGCGAGGCGAGTATAGAGACTTTCTACTTGTGTTTACATTTACAATCAGGTTATGTATACGACAACAGAAATGCCGAATAAAGTAAGAAATTTAAAAAACGGTAGATTTGTGAAGAAAAAAGTAGCAATTAAAAACGCTAAAGCTTATCAAACTATGACAGAAGCGAAGAAAAAGAAAGTCCTAGAGTAGGTTGAAAAAAAGTATCTCGATTGTAAAGGCATACGCATGATAGAGTATAACGTGTTAGCAAAAAATCTCAAATGTTCCAAGTGTCAAGATATTTTGAGTTTACAAAACATCGTTGGAGAAAACTTCATCGGAGTCCAATCTGTTTTAACAATCGAGTGTAAAAAATGTGAAAACAGCACAACAGTGCACACTGCAAAATTGGATAATAGTATTTCAAACGTAAATACGTCGTTGGCCCTTGGTAATTTTTAAAATTAATTATTGTTCTAAAGTAATGTAAAAATCAAATTGGTAGTTAATAGTTATTAACGTATTTCATGATTTTCAAAATATTGGTTTTAGGAGCTGTGCATTCAGGCGTTGGTCAGACAGCTCTGAATAAAATTTTGGCTTGTTTAGAATGTCCAAATGTGACCAATGATTTATATAAACGTTATGAAAGTATCGTTGGAAAAGCTATAGAAGAAGAAGCTCAAAATAGCTGTAAAAGAGCAGCAATGCAAGAACGTAAATTGGTAATATTAAAGATCAAGGAGTTGTGTGAAGAATTGTAAGATTTTTTTTGTATACATTTTTTTAGTGCTGACTTTTTCAGTATTTATTTTATTTTATTTCATTGAGAAGTGAGGTCGACTAATGAATTTTATCGTCACATTGATATTGTTTATTAGATTTGCTGCAATTATGATTCTTATTTCCAATTCAATTACGTAAAATAATTTATTTTATACATACGATCATGTTATTCGCATTTTAATCCTACAAGTTAAAAATAAAATTGATACAATATACTTGAAATATTTCCAGTTTCAATACAAAAAATGTTGCTTATTATTACAATATTTAAAACAAATCCTTCTCAAATTTTTCAGACCTCCTGAAATTTCTGCTGACATCCATCCAAACATGAACATCCATTATGCCTCCTTATCTTTAAAGAGTGGGCCAAACCCGAATAGTTCTCCTTTTGATTTAGCTTTATCAAACATAATTAATATCGTCATTTCTTATGACATAGGATGGAGTAAGCGTGGGACTGACCGCAGCTACAATAGCTTAAATGGCTACAGCGTTATCATTGGATTTCTTTCTGGAAAAATACTTGACTATGCTACAAGGAATAGGAAATGCATCAAATGTGAAAAAGGCCACCAAAAAAGTAAGCACGATTGTCGCCTCAATTTTCAAGGTAGTGCCAAAGCCATGGAAGCGGATGCTGGAGTGCAACTAATGAACCATAGTAGGATTTTACATGATGCTGGTCTGCAAGTTCGAGCTATCATTGGCCATGAAGACAGCTCGATGATCACAGCTGTAAAAAAAGACGATCCAAACACAACATTCTATAAACTAGCAGACAAAAATCATTTGTCAAGAAATTTCAGTAACGAGTTATACAAAATGTGCAATTCATTTATTCAATTGAAGAGAAATGGAGCTATTGCGCATATTAAAAAATGTTTTTTAAATACGCCGTATCCCAGAACAAAGGTGAAAGTGAGAACTTGGCTGAAACGATAAAAACATTGCCAGATCATTTATTTGCGAGACACGAGAATTGTGGAATGTGGTGCAAATCAATCAAAAAGCATACCGTATAGTTTACAGATGAAGCTTTATATAAAGCACTAGTTGATTTTTTTGCAAAATACTTGGCCAATTCGCATGAATTCTCAGTGGCTGCCTCGAGTCAAGCGAATGAAAGCTTTAACAATATAGTTTCACACAAAGCCCACAAAAATACATGCTTGAGTAGAAGAGCAACTTGTAATTTTAGAGTTGCTGATAGCGTGTGCTCAAAAAATGATGGTGAAAGTTGTATTATTGAGTATAAAAAATCGTTAGGCTTGCCAATTGGTGATAATACACTTAATTACGTGAAAAGAGATCATTCAAGAAAATTCAAACGCGCACAGAAAATCAAACAAATACATTCTAAATTGAGAAGGATAGAATTGCAAAAAAAAATGAGAAAATTTAAGGAAAAATAAAGAGAAATCAGAGGGTATTATGTACAAAAGTGGATGTGGTTTTGCTACTCCTATCGAAACAATCTGTGTCAGCGGAGAAGTTGAAAAATCAATTCGAAACGGTTGTGATATTATCTACTTCAATCTTGAAACGACTGGATTACAAGGCAATGCTTTGATCTTGCAAATTGCTGCAAAAAGCAAAAATAATTTATTTAACGTCTACGTTCAATCGAAAAAAATAATTTCTGTTGGTGCTTCCAAAGCTACTGGCCTTATTCACAGAAACAATGATTTATATTTACAAAATCAACGTCTTGAAACTCTGACAATAACCGAAGCATTGAGTTTATTTAGAGATTTTTTATTTTCGCGATCTCCCAATGAAAATGTCTTATTAATAGCCCACAATGTGAGCTTTGATTCTCCTCGATTGCTAAGACCTATTTACAACAACAACATGATTGCTGATTTCAAAATGATTCAAGGATTTTCTGACACACTAAAGTTACTCAAAAAAAATTTCCTGAAAGAAAAGGGACTGGCGAATTCACTTTGGAAAAGTTAGCCAAGGATTTTTTACAAGTCAAAGATGTAGCCAATTTTCACGACGATACTTGGGATGTTACAATATTGCAAAATCTCATGATTGTACTTGACATTGAAAACCAGTTGTTTGATAATTTTAAAATGATAGGAATGTACCAAAACGAATTATTGGAATCGAATACAATTAATGACAATTTGCAGTACGTATCTGAATTAAATAATGTGATTTCCACAGTAATGCTCAAAAGACTTGCGCTACACAAAATTAGTTGTCAATCTCTATTACAAATTTATAGAGATAAAGGAGATAAAGGTATAATTAATACTTTTTCTGAAATAAATGACCATAAAAAAGTTAAAATAACTAAAGATAAAAAAATTATAAAGGCAGTCTGTGAATTTAAAAGAAAATCTATGTAATTAATGTTGACTAGTAAGCTTTTTTGTATTCATGAAAATGTTCATAATGTAATATTAAATTTCAGTTATTTTAAATGCTTGGATATTTATGCGTAAATACAATACTTAAACAAATTATATAAAATATTGTTTTTATATCATTTTTGTTTTTAATTTTATTATTTTAAGATAACTGTAGTCTTCCTTCAATATTTAAAAGTTAAAGAATTTCATCGATATTATTTTGATAATTTTATTATATGCATCCTGTTCTATTAAATTATTTAATTTTCAAAAATAAAGCAAAAATTATCGTATATGCATATTGATTTTTCATAGAAGTTGATGACTCCTACAAACAAAATACCAACACGATTTTTTGCCGTACAATTATTTATTTATTAGCATGTATTTATTATTTTATTTATTAACTTATAAATGCAAGTTTACTTGGGCAAATTGGAGTTGATCTTTTTTTCGTGACCGTCGTCTGACTGTTCTGTACTCAGTAAGTAACAGGATGTTGCAGTGTTGCCAAGTTGCTTGGGGCGTCTGCTTCTCTCACGGCGGAGGCCAGATGAGGTGTTATTAAAATTATTGTTACTCAATAATTAATATGGAAAGGCCTATAAGACTTGTACTCACTTTTTTCCTTAGGAATTTGTTTATTACATGAAATTTTTTGGGGAAAATACTGCAAAAATTCGTTAAGTTATGCTCGAAAATGTGCGTTTTTTCGCCAAAATTATAGCTATAGATATACTTCACTGTTAAATCGACAATCTTTAAGACTGAATAGTTCACAGTTTAGTAAGGAAACACCTGTTGAAATTTTGCACATGTGTAAATAACACTTTCATTTCACACATATTTCAATTTCAGCAAATTCTTACGAAAACTACTATACCCGGAGATCGTCCTTAATGAACATTTGTGTGTATTACTTTCTCTGTCTCTCTGTCTCTTTTCGGAAACCTGTTTACTGTTGCGCACATTCGCAAATTTCATTGGCTGTTAGCTCTTTACTTAAGACGGATTAAGATGGAGTTTGAATAAATACAATTGAAAGACCCCGGGAAAACTTGGTCGAATATTGATATTTTAAAATAATCCTGTGTACAAAGAAGAAATTTTTTAACAATGATAAAAAAATGATACTAATTTTAATATTAATTCATCATTTACTGCAAGCGCAAAATATTAAAAAAAGCAATGAAAAAGGCCGACCTCTATGAGTACAATAGAGAAAGAGAGAGAGGGAGTGCGACAGCAGACGATCAATGGCTCTTTCTATCTGATTTACTCTTACAGGGGTGCTGCCAAATAGCCTTTTTCATTTTTTTTCTCATTATTTTGCGCTTGTCGAAACAAAATCAAAAGTGCTAATTGATAGAAAATTGTTTGCCCTACAAGCTGGTATTTTTATTTTTTCTGTATATCAAACCGTTAAAAGATATAAGAAAAACGAACTGTTAAACACAATTTTACACAATTTCGACATTAATAGATCACTCAAAAATAATTGTACCTGTTTATCTTACAATCGGTGGACTGAACTATTTATCATATAAAAAACGCCCAATTATCGATTAATTTTCTCATTCAGAAGTTTCTCGGTTGGTATCCATATGTAATAAAAACAAAACTCAGATCGTGTGCTGCGTAGCACAATCAGTAAGGTCCCTGACAATTAATCCAACGGATATGGGTTCGATTTTCGGAGTCAATAAAATTTGAAAATCTTACTTACACACATATATTATTTATAATGTATATGTGGGCGCATGTATATGCTACGAATATATATAGCACACACATACGTTACATACATATGTAACTAAATATCATATCTATATAGCACACACATACGTCATATATATATATATATATATATATATATATATATATATATATATATATATATATATATATATATGTAATTGATATTATATTTAATTATTAGAGAGAGTTACAAACGAGAGAGGGGCGGCAGTAATCGTGTGGAGAAAGAGACAGAGAGCCGAGTCGAGTAGAGCCGACACGAGTTAAACAAGAGATCGTGCCATCACACGGTCGCTTCATCGCCTCGGTCGAACCCCCAAGCGCGCCATTAGATGTTTCACATCAAAAAGAGACAGGGAGCCTTGAGCCTTGCAGTAAACATAACGTCAGACGCACCAAGTGTCAGTCTACATAACGGGACTCAAATAGAGCCGGCACTTAAACAAAATCAAATACAAAGGGTACTAAAGTAAGGCAGAGAACACAAAGAAAAAAAGAAAAGAGAGGTGAGAGCAGGGTCCGAAGAGTCAGAAGTATGCAGCGTGTCTAAGAAAAAAAGGTGCTTGAGAGGCCAGGGAAAAGAGCAATCGTTGATTAGTACGAAAAAGACAGAAGTTCATGCGAGTTATGCAGATGATGAGTACACGAGGGCATCATCAGCTGCAGCTTGATAAATGATGATGGAGACTGCTACGTACATCGAAAAGGACGGACTAAGGGAAGGAGGAGAGGAGTTTGAAGGAAAACTGTAAAAAGCAAGAAACGGTGACGGCAGTGACAAACACAACGACACTACGAGACACAGTGACAGGTAGGGAAAGGTGGGGTATACGGAGCCAGGCAGTTAGAAGGGGCCACCTACTTTATTTAATATTTAATTACTTTTGAATGCTTCTTTATTTTTTTATTGGCAGCAGTAAACATAAGGTATTTGTTGGGCACAAAAAAGTTTTAAAAAATTACGTAGTTTTTTAGAAAAAAAAGGACAAATTTAGAGGTTAATGTTGTCATGTGGCATCATTTTTGAAACGTCTGGAAAAACATGAAGAAACTCTTAAATAGATTTGAAAATATGTTTAATCGAAAGTTGGAAGTTTTAACTTTCAACACAAATTATTAAAATTTTTTTCTAACTGCAACTGAAAGTCACCATCGCTAATTCAAAAAAAAAAAAAAAAAAAAATGTGGGGCATTTATCGCCACAGCTAGTGGGACGGACACATTCTAGTCAACAGCTCTGTTTATGCTGCATACCTAACCTCTCCAATTCCACTGCATGAAACTCAACTAATTGAACGTAAATTATGGCGAAAAAGTTTACTCATAGCATAAATAAATAAAGATTAAGGGTGAATGAAATTGTAGTCTCCTTCGTTAGCCGAATTGGCAGAGCAATAATCTACGAATCAGAAGGTTGTGGGTTCAAATCTCTCACTCAAGAGTAATTTTTTTATCCTTAATTATGATTCACGTTTTATTAATAAAAAATGTTCTTGTATTCTTTTCTCTATATCATTAAAATTGATGAACTATAAGGAAAGTAGGCTTATAATAGGGTACGTCATAAAAAATTGAATCAAAAAAAAAAAAAAAGATATCTCTGCTTAGATAAAAACGGGTGTATATTCATGAATAATAGTATTAAAAATCATTTTATGAAATATTCGTTGTTTATCTTGAAGAGGACAATTTGAAAAAGTAAAATCAAAAGAAGCAAAAGTATTTTTACATAATTAAATGTTGTATACGTACGCTATAGTAAAAATAAATTAATTCAGATTGTGTATCAAGTAAAATCATTACTATATATATTCACTCATTGTGTACAGTTATCAAAATTCTACATCTGATCCTAGGGCTCGGTGTGCCCTCCTGGCGGAAACACTGACCCAATTTTTTACTTTTTACTTAATTGACGAAATATCTATTATACCATTAAAAATGGCATTCTAACCAATCAATTAATGAGTAGTAGCGGTCAGTCTATCTATTAGTGCTTTTTAAATTTTGATTCGTTTTACGTTTTTTACGAGCATTTACTTTTACTATATCGAGTGTGCCCCACCTTCTCCTACGCAGGTAAAGACATCAGAGTCGGTCAGCGCGAAGAAAACAACGAAGAGACCAAAAGGGTAAGAATAAGTAAGGTTAGGCGCACAAAATTCGAAAGCGACATAAGCAATGTATTCTATGGTGAAAGTGAGATAGTTGAGTGTAAAATAATACAGAAGTTAAAGTTTTAATTAAAGAGAAAAAAGTAAAAAAAGCCAAGCAAGAAATAAATAGCAGATACGCGATAAAAGCTGTTGAAAAATTAGTTCAAGAAAATATAAAACTGAGACAGAAAATAAGTAATATAGGCAGGCAGTTAGAGATTATAGTCACAGAAAAGAGTTATCGAAAAAAGTAACAGATCAGAGACATTTGTCTCACATGATTTTACAGGTCAGGGAAACAACTTTTCGAGGGATAGTGTAGATACCGGGACAGGTACAGGGCTAGATCTAGCTAGTAGGGTTATCGATAGCATGTCGTAACCTGAAATAGTCGATGTAGTGTCAAGTGAAAACAATGAAGACCAAGAATAAAATTCTTGCAACTTAGAAGAATCTGAAGTGGATGAAAATAGAGCAAATGGTGTAAATGGGTCTAGACAGCCAAAAGCTATGAATGAACGAGAACTAAAATATGAGAAAAAAGGAAGAGAGAAAAGGAAAAAAATAATATTTTTGCTAGGGGTATCCGCACGGTTGAGAGGGACATAATAAGAAAACTAAAAGATTCATCATATAATAGGATAGACATAAACGCGCAAATAGTTGAAATATGGGCAATCAGGGGTGGAATGAAAGTAGAACTAGGAACACTTGAAAACAAAATAAATATTTTGAGGAACACAGGAAAATTTGTAGGATTTAACTTATGGTTAGATGACGATCTTACAGAAGGAGAAAAAGAAATATCAACGTGGATAAAAAAAAAAGAGAAGTAGAAAAAGAAAAGGAATAAGGTGCACAGAGGATATCTTGAAATGAAAACTAACGAGAAACGGTGGGCATAGGACGAACTAAAGGGAGATTTTGTACAGGAAAAAAAAAGGACAAAAGATAGGCAATTTGGAAAGAAAGGCAAGTTTTAATATGGGATAAGAGAGTGTAAAAATCATTTGGTTCAATATTGAGTGGACTATATGTGTAAAAAGGGAGCGCCGGATAAACCGAAGTACTCGTGTCAAATCATAGATCAAGATATGGGGTAAGTAATAAGAAAATACTCAATTTTTAAACATTGCAATAAGCAAAACTTTAATTAATGTAAGCAATAATAAATAGATTCAGCAATGCGTCTGAACCTCAGCATAGCAATAAGTTACGCAAGTGCTGCAAATGTACTTCAGTAGTAAGCAGAGCTAGAAGCGTTCGCAAAGCTAGTTGTGCGTAGACTAAATAATAATATCGATAAAGCTGCCTCGCAGGGAAAATAAGTAAAAGTACAATGTTTACATCAGTAGTATAAGTAATACGGGTAATATAATGTAGAAGCAATCGTAAAGATAAAATTACAGGTAATAGTTAATCTTCACAAAGGAATGTTACCATCAAGCAAATGAAAGCTAAGGATTCTTCGAACCAAGCAAGAACGCGTCTTACCGTATTATAAAATTTAGCACGGGAATTAGGCCTTGAAATTAGAATGTAGCTATACATATAATAACACTGATTTTCTAGAAAATACTTTGAACATTACAAAATTAGATAAAATAAAACACTATGGACAATTAATATTAGTTTAACACATTTTATGGAGTACAGCAGGTATTAAAAAGACTGAAGCCAAAAATTACCTAAATAAATTTGATGTGATCATATTACAGACAAGTGCAATATGTGGGTGCATGGGAGAACAAAATGGATAAAAATAATGATTGATACTGGAGAGTCACAGTCAACGAGAACAAAAGATGGAGCTCTAAAGGAGAAGTTCTAATAAACATTAAAACCGTATGAACACAAACACTATATAATTAGCAATGCTTATTTAGTAATAGCCCCTCGATTCTTCTGACCCACTCATCTTTCAAGTCCTCAAAGTAAGTACTGAATATTCTCGGGATTAGGGGGCACCCTTAATTTTCAATCCCTGTCTAACTCGGCACCTGGTCTTGGATTTTTTTGTGATATATTCTTTAGTTATTACCTCATTTTCTCTACTCCTATATATATCTTTTATTATTCTTAAAAATTTACTACCATACATTATCAAATGCTGTTCTGAAGTCTATGAAGCATACGTATATTTGGCTTCTTTGATTTTTTAGTTTATTATTTATTATCGTATTTAGTGTGAATATGTGGTCCCTGGTACTCCTGTTCTCCCCAAATCCTGCTTGACTTTCTTTTAATTTTTATTAGCTTCCAACCAATTTTTCAGTCTGACAGCTAATAAATTTGTAAATAGTTTATATCCTATATCTAATAAAGCTACCCCTTCATAGTTTCTGACCTCGTTCTCATTGTTTGCCTTGTGTATAGGGAATATTATTGCCATTTCCCACTCCTTCACTACCTCTGCTTTATTAAATACTTTGTCTTAGACTCCCGTTAGTTCCCAAATCCAAAATAAAGTTAACCCTCAAAAAAATTTCACAAGTAACCCATCCTCTCCTGCTACTTTGTTATTTTTCATTCTTTTGAGTGTACTTAACACTCTATTTCCTGTAATTTTTGTAGTCAGTGCCGTCTTCAACCTATTTTTTTATTCTTCTTCCAACGGCTTTTGAGCCCTTTCTTCACTTCCTGTTCTCGTGTTCGTTTCTTCTGTGTTTGGCATGCCTTTTGCCCATAAAATATTTTTGAAGCGCTCTAGCCATTTCTATTTTTTAATGCCTGCTTCTTTCTGTTTCTCCTACAGCCTAAATTCGTCTATTGTAAAATACCTAGGGGTGACGCCGGATAGAAAGCTCACGTTTTGGAGTCACCTTAGGCAAGCAGCAGACAAAGTGTCGGTAAGAGTAGCAGCATTAAGCCGAATCATGTCGAACGTTAGAGGTCCAAAACCTGCAAAGCGCAGGCCTCTCATGTCTACGGCCCAGTCTATTATTTTGTACGGGGCTGAGAAATCGGAAGATGAAATGAACGTCGAAAAGAAGAGAGTGAAAATCACCCAAGTTTAAAGAATAGGAGCCTTGAGGATAACCTGCGCCTATCGCACAGTCTCGGAGTCTGCGATAAAAATGCTTCAACTGTTGTACGTTCTTATTTATTATTCTGCTTTCCCTGCCATCTCCGGTGTCGTACAGCCTTTTTAATTAGAATGTCTCAAACTTTTGGTTTATCCTGGATATTTCCACAGTGAAATATCTAATATATCAAGTTTTCGATGATGGGAAATATACATTTTCAGTTATTTTATTTTACTAGCACTGAGATCATAGTGTCGGTATGAATAATTTTTTATTTTTAAAGTCATTTGTACATGCATATGCAGCCTATTTTAACTTTATTGGGTTATTGAGTTATATGGGTCATTGCTATATCCTGACGGTATCATAGCGAGGAGCTCTTTTTTTATGGTTTTTATGAGTTATTGCGTAGACAGAGACTTACCTCAATTCATGTACACTATTTGAATCTCACTTTAATAGTTTAAAAGGTCTAAACGCATTTTTGACGCCTTTACTTTCGAATCAATCTTTAAACACTTATATCTCGAGAAGGGTAAATTTTTATGATCTAAAAATTGATGGGAGCCTTTCTTATCGCTTGTTAAAGCGTTTAAAGCACTTTAATTTAAAAAAAATTAAATTTTTTTTTTTATTTTCGTTGCACGCAACGTTGCACACTTCAGAGTCATGGTGATAGCAGGCGTAATCTCCATCGACCTCCTTGCGAGAGAACGACGATTAAAGCACCACACGGAGCAGGATCATTTCACACTAAAAGGTCATATTGTGTCTTATGAAATAGAAAAATGTAGAACTTATAACAAAATTTTATTTATTATTTTAAACGTCAAAAAATCTGAGTATCAGAATCCTTGAAAGTTAAAAAAATATAAAAATTCATAGTTAATTACATTGTTAAATCCTTCCTCTGTAATTGAAACTTAAAATTATCATACTTTGACTTGGACCATATTTTAAAAACTTTAAAAAAAAAGAACTGCAGCCTACACGGAAGATTGTTGTTACCAGAAAAACAGGTACTATATGTTAGTACAAGTATTTTCGATACTCTGTACAAGAAAAATGTGTACTGGTACAGGTATATTTGGTACGGTAGTATACTTTAAAGTACCTTAGTGAGTATAGATAAACCTTATACTTAGTACGTCAAAATCCGATACGTGGTACGGGTTTTTCCTGTACCAGTACAGAAAGTTAGTCGGCCAGTGGGAGCATATAGAATGTCAGTATGTATATACGTAGCTGTAAAAGTTCAAGAGGTTAGGATTTCAGTATATCCACCACAACACAATATAAAGTTCAATACATTGATACGAATCTAACAAGATGTAATGATAAGTGCAGTAGGCACTTGTAGTCACTTTCCTGTTGCGTATAATAATTGGTTTTCACTCGCAAAGAACAATTTACATATTGAGCCAAAATAACAATGACAATCCCGTACATGTATGCAAGTATGCATATATATATATATACATACATATCTCCACTGTATATTATAAGCGCACATACTATGCGCGGTAGACGGTACAGTAGAAAGCCATGCGCAGTATACAAATTTAATAGACTATCCATGGTACAGAAAAATCCTGTACCAATCCGTCAAAATCTCAAGACCTGTACGTTATTTTTCTATGCTCATCACTTTTGGTATAGCTTATTCTGGTAACAACAATCTTCCGTGTACGTTTTGTACGTTATTTTCTTAGTACGAGCGACTTTCTACGAATTTTTAGTGTAAAGTAACAAGCAAATTTGTGACAAAAATGTGAAAACAGTATGCCAAAAGATATTTGTGCACTTTTTGTCGTACATTGACTTAAAAAAATTGCAGAAAGATGCCTAAAAAACATTAAAAAGTGGAAAAAAGAAATTTTCTCTGGTCTTATGCTACTCATAATGTGAAGGTAATTTATGATTAAAACAAAATACTTACAAATCGTTCTTTTGTACATCTAAGCTTGTCATAGTAGTAAAGTCAAGAATTTCTTAGTGATACGGAGATTGTTGTTGAAAAGTGCTATTGAAATTTTTCGCTTTATGCGCATCTGCGAATGTTTCGAAAACTCAAAAGGCCCTCTAATGATTATGTTGTGGGCTTGCAAAAATATTTTTCTTCGAAAAAACCTCTTTTTTTCATAATCGCAGTATGTTTACTATAAACAAAGAATTGTTTGTAACTGTTGTGCCGCAAGAGAATTTATAGAATATTATTACGCACTAAGAGTGTGGAAGAAAAAGCCCAGCAGGATCCTTTAATTGTTGTTTTGACGTTTTACAAAAATATATTCAATGCATCCAAATTTTACTGTAAGAATCGTATTTTTAATTCATACTTGCAGGTCTTTCATCGTAAATTCGTGTTTTAAAAGATCTGTGATGTAATTAAATTACTTGTGCTGTGATTGAACGTATAAATGGAAATAACTGGGACACAATTGAGCTTCTTAAATTTTATCTCAACAATAATTTTTGTTTTACAGACCCTTCCATTTAGCACAGCAGCTAGCATTAGCTTATTTCAGAGAAGGGGAGGGGGTCCAAAATAACGACAGTTCACTTTAATTTGTAGTAAAACTATATATGTTCATTCCAGCGACAGTGACAACTCAGTATATTAACTGTTGATTATTTCAACAGCCAAAAAAAAAAAAAGATTTTACATAAAAATCAGTGTGTAGGTGTATAAATTATAACAATATTTTCTTTTCTAGAAACATTGGACTAACAAAATTTAAATTTCAGTTTTGTAAATTTTGTTTTTGCACAATAAATAACAACAAACAAGCGACAGATTGTCCATAGATTTAGAAATAGGGGTTGTTACTTGGTGCTGCTAGCTTGATAAATGTATCACGTTGGATACTTTTTGCGCTAGTACGTGAAAGGTCACGCACACATCCTAATTCTTTGTCTTCCAATTTTTACTGGAATTTCTTGTTAATATTCATAACTTTGTTCGATCCGTGTATTTGCATTACAAAATAGAGTTAAACAATTTGCTTTTGCATAATAAAGTATCCTATCGACAACAACTGATGCACTTATAACTTTTTGTAGGATGTTAATGAAAATCATGACTGATAATTGTTCCCTAGGTTGATTAATGAATACAAAACAAATAGTAGTTATCGTACCTGGTTGCGTAAGTGGTAGGTCTGAGGGACTCCTTGTGCTTGCATAGTTGGATGCACACTAGATGCGAACTTTTTTTCTATCGAGAGCGCAGTAAATGTCAAAGATAAAAAAAAAGATCAAAGTAAAAAATAATTTTTTTTTCACTATGGGCGTAAAGCGTGGCAAACTCTGCGACCACGGTAAACAAAATATCGTTCGTAACTCGAGCGCAAATGCACTTTTCCGGGTGCTGAAGTTATACTTTGCACCTGCTTGATAATTTTACGTATTTCTAAAGTACATGTATCATTTAATTAGTAAAGTACATGAATTTAATATGTATATATGTTATTTATTGCTATAACCTCTTTCTTACAAGCTTTCACACATTTCAGATCACTGTACTATAAATTTTTACATTCCTTACATTTTTCCCAAGTTTATGATGTATGCTAGGTCAGGACCGCTAATGACACCACTATTAAGGATATTATTTTTAATCTTATTTTGCAATTTCTGCAATATTAAGATCAAGTGTGCTTTAAGTAACAATTGATTTGCTACTATGGAGAAAATGTTGCATATTAGCTATATAAATTATCCACACTTCTAACCTTTGGCACCCAACTGTTACAACATTTGGCCGCTTGACTTGAAGATACTTACCTATTTAAGAAATTGAGAAAATGAGCTGCCGTACTCCTAAGAAAAACTTTTGGTTGTTGTATAAAAGTCTCCAATAAACTTTTTGAGAAAAATTAGGTACAAAATTATTATACTTTGTTAAAAAATGCTGACAAATATTTTAAAACAGTCCTAATATAAAAAAAAAAATATATATATGTATAAAATCTTCATATTGACATGACAATTCATTTTTAGAGAAGCAACTCTACATTTACATGAAATATTTTTACAATTGCAAGATTAAAAACGTTTTATTGTAATAATTCTGCATCTAAACATCTAGTTCAAGCTGCCAAATTCAGTATCAATGCAACAGAGAATCGAAATGCACCAAAAAATAACGCCCTGAATACTTTGATTTTTTATACGATTGTCACTATGATAATAAGCAGCATGACAAAGATAATCATTAGTACGCTTTATCGCAGATTGTCATTGTTACAAAATTTGGCACTTGTTAAATACAGTTAATAACAATGTAAAAAGCAAATATCGAGTTCCTTTTTTTTTATATTTGACAAAATTATGCATCTACTCGAATCCTCCAATAGGTGTATCTCGATTTCGCGCGCTATTTTACCGTTTACTGTTGTGTATTTGTATGGCTTGATGGTTTTAAAAATTTGAAACACAATGTTGCATATTACAAATGAAAGAACTTTTCATTGCTGAAGAGCTGTCCATTCGATGGATGGGTGTCACTTTGGAGTAGAAGAATAAAATCCATCTAATTCAATTTAGTTTTTAATTTCATTTTTATGTTAAATATGCACGGTCATTAGAGATACAAAATAAGTGGTGCATTCAATTTCCACACATAAGCGGCTTTCCTTCCTTTTCTCGTATTGATTTCTCTTATTTTGCATGCCAAAGCGTTTTTTTCTTTCAGTACAAATATTTCTATTTTTTATTATTAAAAAAAAAAAAAAAAAACGGATGAAAAAAATCAAAGTATAATTGAAGTTTTGCAATCACTTTCAACGACTTGGATAGCAGAATTTGTGGCCGAAAATATTATTTTCAACAGAGCTTTGGAAAAGCTCGTCATGATTTTGTCTTCCCAAAACCATCAAAAGAGGAAAAAGTTCAAGCATAAATGTACGCATTTGCTTGTGATAAATTAGTTAGATAACACTTGTTTTTCTCTCTCTTTAACTATTTATCATTTCCATCATAATTATCACGATATAGTCATAAGGCTGTTATAATCATTGTCATCATTGTTACTATAACACTAAATATCTTTTAATATAATCTACTCAATTAAAACACTATATGTTCAGTTGCATTAACTATCATCATGTTTGAGTATACTGATTGATAAATTAATTCAAACCCTTTCCCTCTCCAAGTTCTACGATTGAAGTATCCCTAAACATAAAGTTTGGGTAAAAAAGATTATACACGCTCCTTAAACTCAACATCGATAACATAAGTGACATTCAAATTATGGAATCTTTTCTTGGGGTTATAAATTTTTGGCGGCTTGTATACGTTAGACACTAATAATATACGCCAAAAATTAAGAGTACATTAGAGCTGTTTGACGTCTGACATTAGAGTTAAAAATTTTTTTTTATTGTTATACCCATCATAATTATCGACGGATTACGTGCGCAACTGGATTTGTAAATACTATCGATTCTATAAAAAATTTTTGTGCATGTGGCCAGAAAGCAGTTACTTTCTGTCTACTGCGCAGACTGAAGCAGCCGTTTACTGGCCGCACTAATACGTAACAAGATATAGGGGTAAATGAGGATATTATTGCAGTTTTTTGAGTGGTTTGCTTTAAACTTTTATCGAAGAAATTTAGTTCGTAAAATCGTTGTAATTTTTTTATTTTTTTATTTTATTTATATTGGACTCAAAAACGACTTTATTCCACCTTTATAAATGTATAAGCTCATGAAAATTGATTGAAAAATATGTTTGAAAACTTCAGTTGCCAGTACTGTATATTCATTATTCTGCACGTATTATTGCGGTCAATTTCAATACAAAATCAACGGATTATCCACAACAACACCATCATAGTGGAAAAGTTTATGTGTGCACTAGTTATTGCAGACGTGATACTTTGTTATGCAAATGTAAAGTTTTGAACGCTGTTTTGAGACACAAATCTTATGAATTAGATACACTATAATTTAATTTAATAATTTAAAGTGGCTGTCTATCATAACTCATCAATTCAATTAAAATATAGGCATTATTGAAGAGTTCCACAATAACTAGAGCAACCGCAACAATACCCTCACTTAGCCCTATGCACCGCAGTTGAATGTAAAGACGCCTGAAATTGTCCGTTAATCCACGCGGGTAATTCAAGACTTTCTCTTTTTACTGATCTAGATGCGTAATATACTATTTCGAAGTATACGAAAAAAGCTCTTAAGTATAGGTAGACATTTTTTCTATAGTTAACATCGGACTCACGCATAAAAAATTAGCCTTCATATACATGTGTCTGCATGTGTGTGTTTTACGCGAGTAGGCCTAATGTTCGAAGGTGTGTTTTTTATTCATCGTTGACCTCGATGGGGATGCTCGTGGTAAATGTTGGAGTCTCCAATTCCTCGTGTTTCTTCATCTTCATGCTCTGTAAACAAATAACATTTAATTATTAATAAATTTTTATGTACGGATCGTGTACACCCTTAAAAATGAGTTCGTTCCGAACGTGTCAGATGAACGACGTCAATTACATCACATAAATTGTGATTAGCCATTACTTAATAACTGACTCGCTGTTTGAAACAAATCCATATTCGCAGGTGTACGCTTAAGGGTTGTTAATACTTCTTAGCATGACAGGAGTTATGATAAAGATTTTTTAAATCAGCTTATTTGTCATACATAATTGCAAGTCATTGACGTTTATTTATTTATTTATTTACTTATGGCATGTTCAAAAAACAATTAACGATTCTGGGGTATACATTTACTTTATGTATAAAGTATTCCCAGATGCAGGCTTGTCAGTGATGTCTAGTATGAGCCTTCTGCGTAAGCAGTGTTGACCGCGATGGTAATAAGTTTTATGCTAGTAGTGAAGTTTAGAGCGCATTCCGGCAAAGTTTCCAATTCAAGCGCCACCATCTGTGAAGCTATAAACCACTCAGCGGTATTTCCGAATACAGTGAGATTAGTTCATGGCTTAAACATTGGTAAAGTTAGAATTGAATTACACTCTGAAATTTTCTACTAGCATCAAACTTTTCACCATCGCAGCCTACACTCGCATGAGTGAAAAAGTCTCATTCTTTATTTTTGGCCAATTTTTTGCATCATAAGGTAATTTTGTATTAATAGCGACCTCTATTTTTCACTTTACGTACAGTATTATTGTGAAAAGTAAATATGCCTCCACTTTCTTTGTATAAAATATTTGACGAAATTCCTTTTTATTTCATTTATATTTACGATATTTTTAAACAAAGCTTGATTAGGACAGCGCTTCAGCTGCCAAAACATTGCTAATGATATAATGATAATTTACAATCAGTTAATCACTTTTAAGACCCTTTAAAGCGTAAAGAGGACTAAGAGAACTGAGAGGACTTATGTGAGGACGAACAATATTAGTGAGAGAATTAACTCATCTGATTTAAGGTCAGTCCTACACACTTTTCAAAACTGAAATAGGAAAACTGCTTTTCCACTTTTGATTCTGACGGTGGCCGAGCGATCTAAGTATTTTATTTTTACGCCGTATTATGTGTTTCATTCCCGGCTATGTACAATTTTTTTCTTTTTTTTCTTTAGAAAATAAAAAAAAAGGTTGGATAATTGTATAAAATTATTTTTTCTATAGCAAAAGTATTTTGGTAAATAAAAAAAAAGTCTTCCAGTCGTTTCATCTAGACTTGAGGTCAGCACTCTTCTGTGACCATTCAATAGAAGCGTGTTAGTTTACTTTTATAGACCTTAAAAAAACTTCTCAAGTTATCGTAGAGTTACTTGTTATGAAAAGTATTGATTTCATTATTAAATGATTTATGATTTCATAGATAAAAAAAAATATCAAGCGAAGAAACATATTCATAAATTAAAATTTAAAGTATTCATGATTTCCTGCAAGGATAAAAAGATGAAACAGTTTACTAAGTATGCTGAAAAAATACTGTCAGATAAGTACTGATTCCAAATTTTCTTTTGAACGTGTTCCTGAAACCCCTAGAATATTTATCCACACTGACATTGCCTTACAAACAAAAATGAACTTTTACGACGAATGCCTTATCCTCAAGATTACATATTATATCCCCACTTTTCCCCTGTGTAATGCCACGATAGTTAAGAGAGAAATAAAAAGTCTCCAGTGCGTGCATGCTCTCTTCTCACCATGCACACTGCCGCTGTTTTTCTGCTGATTCGTCATTCTTCCTTTTTTTCCGTAAAAGTAATGCTTTAGAGAAAATACGCCCAAACAAGACGCGATCACAGCGGAATTGGAAGCGGATTTGTGCAACAAACTTGTCATCGAAACACTAAGACCAAGAATCATCGTCTTCAGACAACCAGCTGCTCTCAGATCTGGAGTGTAGCCTTAATAAGTCGTCGAGTTCAGAACACAGTATGACGGCGGACGACCAGTAGCAAGGTATACTATATTATTAGTTCTTTCTTGTGTCTTTTGTATTTTAGCATAAAGCTGCCTTATATGTAAGATATTTTATGACCACTTCGACCCACGTTGCGTTACCTTATTGCATTATTGCTTGGCGCTTTAACCTTTCCTTGCTATTGGTGTCGAAGACTTAGTTCGTTTCAATATTTGGCGCCAAAGTCGGGCTGCATATGCTAGCTAACTTCACCAACCACATACGTGCGCCATTACTTCATGAACAGTCAACACTTTTAGGCAAGACTGCTAAAGCTAAAGGGCCTCCGACCAAAGAGCTGCCTCTGGACCCACTTTTTCTGAAGTTGCCGGGTATCGACCCAGAAATTACTGAGACTATGGAAATAAAATTACAGGTTGACATTTACAAGAGATGGCTGTATTATTTAAAGAAAGGTCTTAAGAAGCCGAACAGAAAATTTTTAGGAACAATACTTACGACAGACGGACGGACTTTAAGAGCTCTAGCATCAACAATATTGTGCTGGAGTTCCTACAGACCTTTTCCATAATCATATGAAGGCCCATGCTGCAGCCTTTGCTTACACTGCTCAGAAGGACGTCAGGAAACCCTGGCGGACTCGAAATCATTTATGTTCTTGTTCATGGACCATTTGGTTGACATAATTAAGAACGATAAAGCTTGCAAACAAGCTCCTTTTGTTCCCGAAAAAAAAAGGGCCGTTAAAGTAGATGAGAGCGATTAATTACCATTTAAACTACCAGGTCCTGTAAGATCAGAGCTCGCCCCAACTGCAGGCACCCCATCTCGAAGCTCAATAGCTATCATTAAAGCCACTGCAGTAACAAAACTACAGGATTTCCGTTTCGTACGCGTAGGAGAAAGGACGTGTCCGTGCTAGAGGGGCTAGGAAAAGTGAATAATAAAGAATAAGTAAGAGTTAAGTAATAAAATAAAAGTTTATAGAGTTGTCGAAAGTAAGTAAGAATAGTGTAAGTGGAAAATTGAATGTGATGAGAAGTATTGAAGTTAATGTAAATTAAATGGATAAAGTGAGATTAGTAATCTAAAGATAAAACAGAAGTGTGTGAAAACGCGTGCAGCGAGGCAGTAAAAAAAAGATCACTTGCCTTTGAAGAACTGCAAATAAGTGAGAAGCAAAAAGTAAAAGACGTAAAAAAGTGAAAAAGTGACTGTGACAGTAAGAAAAATCGAGGAAACAGTGACTAGGTGAAAAAGTAAAAAAGTGAGTTTCAGAAGAAGCGAAAGAAGAAAAGAGATCACGTCTGGAAGATAGGTAGAAAAAGAAGCTGTACGGTAGATAAGGGAGACCTCTATGTGGACAACAGTGAATAAAATAAAAAGATACATGAGTGTAAGAAACAAAAAGTAGAGACGAACGTGTAATAAATGGGATAACCTAGAAACCCGATTAGAAATGAATCCACGCGGCATGTACGGCCCACTCACGGTGCCGGAGGCTCCGTGTACGGTCCAACTAGCGGGCCATGCACGGCCTGTTTACCGCGTGTGATCAGGTACGTGTACGGACAGTACACGGCTGCCGTATGTTACGGCTCCCATGGACTGCCCGTGTACTACCCGTGAGGCTGCGTACTGAAAATGACTAGCAGACAGAGTAAATTGCATGCATTATTGTTTTTTCTTTTAAATTTTTAAAGTAATCTTCCAAAGTAAGCTATCTTTGAATTGTCACTAGCATCACTTGGATCAAATTTTTCAACTTTATATTTTTTAATCAGATTTTCTTTGAATAATGTTTTGTGTGATAATGGTAAAATATTGTCAATTAATTTAAATTTTTTTAATAAATAATCAATATGACCGTTTGGGGGCATACAATCATTCGCATAATCTTTTAAAATTTGTGCAATCAATCGCTTGCATTCCAAATTAATTTGAATGCCACTTTTAACATCATATTCACTTTCACTGCTACATGTCTCAAACCTATATTTATGATCATTATTCATTCACTTTGTTCATTTTCAATAAATTGTTTATCTTCTAAATTACTTTTAATATTATTTAATATTATCCTCCATCACATGAATTTTATTAGTTAAAACCGTTTCACTATTTTCATAATCGTTACCTGTTTGTTCATTTCTTTTTCTAACACATCTCATGTGTAATAAATGTCAATTCATACGTTTATTTATTCTGTCATCCATTGTAGATTTTCTAAAAATACACTTTTTTTAATGATTAATTTTATTTATAGTATTGTTACGAAGACACTTAATAACAAAAAACGTTTTAAAATGGTTTTTTTTTTTTGTTAGTTTTAATTCAAAGTTATCATATTGATACAAATACTCACTTACATATGATAACGGAAAGATATTAAAATTGAATTCTATTATTCAAATAACACTTTTTGCTCTGGTATCTTGTAGATTGGTCGTGCCTTATTTGCAAGACTTACTTAGTGTTTAGCATAAATTTAACAGCTTATTTTTGCTCATCTTCATAGCTATATATACTGTACGGACCGCTTACGGTCAGGGTACGGGCAGTACACGGGAGCCATGAGTGACGGGTGCCGTGTACTGTCCGTACACGTACCTGATCACACGCGTTACACGGGCCAGGAGTATTATGTCCGGCGTACCGTCTACGGCCCGTATGGTAGTCTCCGGCGGGCCGTAGACTTTTTCTAATCGGGAATCTGGATAGCTGTTACGGTAGGTCTCGTTGTTGTAGACAATTAGTAAGGAAGATACCTGAATTACAGGGGACCGGTGAATAGGACCTGCTTTATCAACAGAAGTGTCGATTAAGAAGATTTATGGATCACCAATGGGGCAGAAAATACCTTAAGTAATAACAAAGGCGGTAATAAATGAAAACACGAGGAGTAACGCTCAGACTATCCTAAATTTTCAGAAAGATAGCAAAGGTAAACAGAATGATTGCAGGATAGGCAAAACGAAAAAGCGATTAGAAAGCATACTCAAAGTGTTAGTTAGATTAGAAAAAAGAGAAGAAGAATGGAGAGAAGGGAAAACCAAGTGGGATAAAGATAAACAAAAATGGGCAGAACAGAGGAAATCTCCAGAAGAGAGAGTCAGTAGACTTGAATGAAAAAAAGAAAAAGGTGAAAGAAAGAAAAAAAGAAAGAATATTGTGATTAAAGAAGCATCTATTAAAAAAAGTCAATTTAGAAAAAAAAGTGGAAGAATATATTGCACAGAAAATAAATGTCAAGGTTAAAGTAGAGAAAGTTCAAGAAATAGTCATTAATTATGGAAGAGAAGAGAGGAAAATAGTGAAAGTAGAACTATAAAACAAGAAAATGAAGGATAGCGTTATGGCAAACAAGAGGAAGCTGGAGAAGGGGACATATATTGAAAATGATCTGACTGGAAAAGAAAGGGAAATTCAGAAATTGATACTGGATGAATCCAAAGAGGAGAAAAGCAAAGGAAAAATTAAAAAAAATTACAATACCAGAGAGTCAGTTCGGATTTAGGGAAGGGAGAGGAGTATTAGAAGCAATTTACACGCTAAATCATGTAGTAGAGGAAAGACCAAGCAAACCAAAAAAAAGGTTTTTGCTTGCTTTATAGATCTCAAAGAAGCTTTCGATTGGGTGGATAGGGATGTACTAGGAGAAAGACTAGTAGAGATGGAGGTAAGTGAAAAATTAAGAAATAGAATCATGAATATTTATAAAGAAACAAGGAATGTGATTCAAAGCAGAAAAAGGAATATCAGAAAAATTTTGGACTGAAAAAGAAGTAAGATAGGGCCCTTGAGCCCAACTCTGTTCAACGTATACTTGGCAGATGACGTTGTGCTAATAGCTGACAGGGAAGTGAAATTAAAGGAAATGTTAAAAAAATTCAAAAAGTATATTGAAAAAAAGAAAATAATATTAAAGTGGAAAGTGCAGCACTATTAGGAGCACAGATATGGGGGTGGGAAGAAGATGAGAGGCTAAAAAGTGTGCAAAAAAGATACCTGAAGTGGATACTAGAATGAGATAGTAACACCCTTAATTACATAGTGGAAGAAGAGTGTAAAATAGAGAAGCTAAAAATAAAAGCATTAAGAAGACCGCTCAAGTTTGAAGAAATAATCAGGGACTCAAATATAAAATTAGTGAAAGAAGGTACAAAAAAAAAGACAAGGACAAAGTAGGAATGAATATAGAAGTAGGATCAAAGAAGAGACTAAAAATTTCAAAAGAAGAAAATATAAAAGAAATAAGATAAATGGAAAGAGTAGAATTTAAGGATGAAATGAGAAAAAAAATGGCCAGTAAAATACAGAAAGAAAAAGAAAAAAGAATGGAGAAGATAGAAAATTCAAGATATAACAAAATATATAGATACATCAAAACAGAGAAAGAACCAGAGTATATGAAAAAGGATGTGACAAGTGAAGATAGGAGGCTGATGGCTAGATTTAGATGCTGAAATGAGTGTATAAGGAAAGAATACTTGAAAAAAGAGAAAGAAAAGATGTGTAGACGTTGTCAGGAGGAAGAAGAGGACCATAGACATATACTGAGGATATATGAAAAAACAAGGAGTGGAAAAGAGATAGAAGAAGTTCTTAGCCAAGATGCAAAGAAAATAAAAGTTTTATGAGGTTTCGCAAAAGAGCGCTCCAAGTAGATGGCCACGCCCGCAATGCAGTCACTTATGGCTGATAGTGGGTGTTGTGTCAGGCGAGCCATCAGCAAGCTGATCCCAACAGATGCCGTCGATATTGTGTTGGCCTCACTCGCACTGGCAACCATGAAATAGTATAGGAACTTAAGAAGTGGCTAGAGTTTTGCTCTAAGTTTTCTTGCACACATTTTTCAAAAGTGCACATCTTATGGCACACTAAACTCGGCACGCTCCACCACCTCATTGATTTCGGAAGACCAGAAAATAGGCTTGAACCCCCCAGTATCCAGGCTTCTCAAAGGTGCTTTTAGATTCAAGTCAGCAAATCCCAAATATTATTTCACCTGGGACGTCGACCTGATTTTGCGCTACACAAAAAGTATGGGTTATTCAGATCTTTATTTTTAAGATTTAGATCTTAAATTTTTGTCACTTAAAACCATGACACTTCTGGCTTTGGCAACGGTTTACCGAGTACAAAAATAGGCAGCTATTGAATGGAGCGACATCATCTCCACGGCCTAAGGCCTGGAAATCAGGATCGTAGACTTGATTTAAACCTCCAAGCCAGGCTTTTTGCAGCCATGCCTGATAATCTCGAGATTGAAGGATGACTGCGTTGCCTCGTGCTTTGAACATAAATGGAACATAAAAGCTCGGATCATGATTAATGCATGGTAGGTAAACCAAGTTGGGACTTCACTTTTATCTGATTTAAATTTCTAATTAGGATAAAATTTTAGTACCAGTTGAGTTGGATCTTCTTTTCGCAGACATGCCTGATAATCCCAAGATGCGTCACCTCTTCCCTTGAATATTGCCTATCTAAGACCAGTGTCATTAAAGCGGAAACAGAAAAACTGATATTGAGCCTCCACAAACCTCATAAAGGTGTAAAAACTCAAACATTGAGCATGTGGGTAAAAATTATCCTCGGAATGAATGACATCGACACCAGCATCTTTTCTGCTCATTATACCAGACATGCATCCTCATCCGAGCAAAACTCAAGAGCGTCAACATCGATCTAACCAAACGCACCGCAGGGTGGTCCCAGAACTCAAGAGTTTTTGCCAACTTCTACAACCGATCGGTTACCACAGTAAGAGCCGTTACCGCATACGTTTTTTTTTTACTTAACGATGACTTCATTGTTATTTCGCTATCCAGTAAGCATTATCTTCATGCCAAGCGAAAATTATATTATTACTCTCACCTCATTAGGGTATTGAATTGATTATGTGATTTATTAGCACCTGTACAATGTAATGATGCTAGTAACTCAACAAGTTATACCCAATTAAGGTTAACTTGTGTTAGACTGTGATTAATAAAAGTAAATTAAATAAGTCTATGTTGAGACCAATCACTTTCCTTTTGAATTGCTTACGCTAAACAGCTATAGTTTGTAATCTCGAAGACGAGGCATACGTTGTATAATTTACAGGTCAAACGAACTTACCTGTAAGTGATGTTTGATCCCAATTATACAAAAATGCCTCGTCCGAAGAGATTACACCCCCTCCCAGGTTTACATATGTTGCAATGATCTTACAGCAATTCCAAACTCGCTTAATTTAATGATGAGGCATCAGCCAAACAGCGTCAGTCGTGCACATCAGGGCAAGAGCCTGCGAGTGGTAGCGAATTTTTATTTTTCTTTTGACTATAGTGACATTATACAACGGGGAAGAGGGGGGATACAATTATAATCTCTTTGAACGAGGCATTCTCTTATAATTGGGATTTAACGTAACTTACAGGTAAGTTCGATTAATACGCATATAATTCATGTGTTTTTCAATACTCTAAAGCAGTTAAAAAAAAAGCTGCCATATTGAAAACTGAAATTTTAATATTTTGCTTTAGAAAAATGCTCTAGTGAAATTTTTCGGTTGTTGCTCACGAATCTAAGGTCTAATGAATTTGATACAATTTTCAGTCTTTTTAATTACTAAGTTAAGTGTACGTTAAGTAAAGTAAGTTCAATCTCCAAAGTAAATATTAAGAAACAAGGACGAAATAGACAAATAAATAACATTCAAAATTTCCCTGCAGCCGTGTGATTCCTCTACTTTCAACACTCAAACACCATATATTGGCACCCTAACTAGCTATGGAAAATGCAGCACAAAGTTAAGGGAACTCTAAAATTTCCACAATAAAATAAGCGAATTTGTTAGCGCATAAAGGCAAAAATTCTGAACTTTACTTTACTCTATAATAACACTACTTTATATTCCCTTTTAGTAACTAAAAAAAAATCCAGAGGAAACTTTTATGTAACAAGCCAGCTTAACTGGCAAAGTGCGACGGCACGGTAACGAGTCTCATCGGGCAACTCCTACTATGCATGTGGTATAGTGAGTATAATATCAGTCAAAGTGCTCGTATTGGGTGCGGCAATCCACCTCCACACATAAGTGATGCGTGGATGACCTCAGCGACTAGGCCAGTATTTTACGTTGTAACAAGTATCACACAACTACAGTGATAGAGAATATTGCTTCTATTTAAGCCATAGTAATTAATTTTTAACAAATGTGGATTTAAGATTCTAGTAAATACTCAATCGTTAATAGATAGTGAATCAAGTAGTATGTAAATCCCACGTACACCCAATACAGAATTTTTACGTATCCTAATATCTACTTTCCTCGTTATTTTTTCGTAATTACCCTCCTTTTCCCCAAACATGTGAGTCTTTCATGCAGACCCCTTGTAAAGTTCTCCTTAAACGACTCGGTAGTCTATGCTACTGGGTACTACTTACAGGGCGCAGCGATTATCTCAAGCACATCTCAGCTATTATTGAGTTTAATGGAAAGGTGTTTTCCAATAAATCATCTAAACTCGTTGTATTGACCTTTGTAAAATGAATAATGACTTTACCCGACGAGTTGGCCAAGTATTGACTTTCCTTCGAAAAAGAAGGAAAAAATTTCGATAACTTTCGACGAGATTCAAACCCACGACCCTTCGAGTTTCTCCGGTTAGAAAGCTAGCGCGCTAACCACTGAGCCATTAAAGCTTGTGCAATCCGGGTAATCAAATATTTGACTGTTAGTAATGAAGGTTGCAAAAAAATATGATAATGAAATGCGTTTAACAAAATGGTCTCTAGATTATATTTGTTTTCTCTTTGCCAAAACATATCTGAGCAAATGAATTCCAGCAGTGGCTTGGGAACAGTCAAGCCAAGTTGTACTTTAGATTTGTGCACCATTTGATTGTCAAGCTCGGATCTTAATTAGTGCATTACTTAAATTTCTAATCAGCATAAAATTTTAGTACCAGTCGAGTTGGGTCTTCTTCTTTCTAGTAACGTCTAATCGAATGTGACGTAAGTAATTACAGAAGTATTTTATTCGTATATGTCAGTCATAGCAAAACAATTTAAATTACATAGTTGCACATAAGTAGGCATGACACAAGATGTATAAGGTCTGGTACCATAAAGACTAACTATTTATTAGATTGAGCCGCTTTTTGAAATTTGGAGTAGTTATTTAATCAGATACATACATTCTTCAACACTGAAAACTGCCTAGTTTGTCAATTTTATAATATTGCTGTGATTTCAGTATGGCTAAAAGTGGGAGAAGCCGATGATTGGCTTATCATAATAGTACCTGATAACACACTTTGTATTTTTTTTATCGTGTAGGTAACCGTAGATTGACTCGTTCTGTGTCTATAAAATAGTTATTAACCTTGATCAGATCCTACTTGTGATTCCATTGTGACTGGATGAATTTCCCACAGTCAAATAACTGTATGTGATACCGTGATCAATTACTTAGTTAAGGATCTCTAGTTTTGCAGATAGCAATTGAGTAATCTTTCAATTAAGAAACCATAAAATTCAAACATTTGTAATCATTTATAACATGACGATACATGTATCATATGAATCTATGAACAATAACAACTGCTACTGCTGGTGCTGCTTCTACTGACGCTACTGCTACCCTCCCGCATTACTCTCCCTTTGCGGTATGTATGACCTTGTTGAAGATAGGCCGCATCAGGCATCATTACATGTATATGCATACAAATATCTACCGTCGGGTCATGAGACTCGAGATTGTCATGAGAAGTCCCAACCCTTGGACTCGTTAGGACCAACGCTTCAAACTCTTAGAGCTTGGCGATGTAAGCTGTACGAACGCAAACTTTGGACTGAGAGAGTCTCATTGAACACGCTCACAGAAATTGATGTTGCTATGAACTCTAACGACACGCACCTTTGAGCTCTGTCATTCCAATATTTTTTCCCGTGTGGGAATTAGGGATCGTGGCATCTCTCAGTTAGCCTAAGCAAGAGGTGCTCTTTTTGGCAACAGAGAGGGCTGTTGCACTGGTTTATACCCTTCCCAATTTTTTATTTTGGCAAACAAGGGTAAAACTGGCTTTCACCGGTCAGTGCGACACACGGAAATTGCAAGTATAAAGCAAGTCAATACAAAACAATACACCAACAGGTTAACTCATAATAGGACCAGTCAGCAGTTCTGATCCAGTGCAATCGTTTTCATCCCAGGTGGCTATAGCCAGGGCCCCGCGGATTTATGAGTGAGGAGTACAAGAACGCTCAAGAGAGATAGCAGAAACTGCTTACCACATCACCAGGCTACACTGGATTAGGATGGAGGACAACTTTTAGAAACAATGTGAGATTAGCCCGCAATGTAATTGTTTTTAGTAACAAAACACAAGAAAACTTATATTCTGTAGCAAACATAAAAAAGAAATTATAGAGCTGTGAAGCAATGAGGTTTAACTGCTTAAATTCAAGCAAAAAGCTGAAAATACTTTTGAAGTCATGGATGAAAGGTTTATGAAAACAGAAAAATTTATCAAAGACAAAATCCAAGTAGTTCTGAAACTACTGAAAGCAGCTTCATTAAAAAGAGCATAAAACCTTACTATAAAACAACTAACTCCATTTTAAACTGAAAGATTAGGCGAATTTAATGTGTTTAGTATCCATCATAAAAAAATTAAAACTCCAAAATTAATAATCATATACAGTAGTAATTTTAATAGCAGAAACCATAGTAATATAAAGTGCCTTTTTTATAGATGTATAATATTTCGAATGTTACTTACTCAAAAATATCTAACGAAATAAAAAAATTAAAAAGTAATTAGATCAAGAAAAAATAATCAATTTTGTTGCTACGTACTCACCAAAAATGATAAAGTATTAAATAAAATATTTTTATCAAGATATCTGAGTAAATGAAAAATTTTACAAAACGAAATTTAATATTCACAAAGTAATGAGATCAACAAAAAATAGTGAAGTTTTCAAACATTATCCTACATCTATGTGACGATTATTGCAATACTTACGTAATGTAAATACTTTATTGCAGAGAAAAACATGTAAATATCATAAAAAATTATTGAATCTATATAACTTGCCGGATCGGCTTTATATTGTTTATTGGTTGGTTATGTAAATTTAAAAAAAAATCTGTGTTATAACTTTTTACGCAAATGAATCAGAAACTAGTTTGCGTGATATTTTTTTTATTGATTTATTTAGCATCTTTAGTACAAACAAAGTCTACAGCCTTTAAGTATTTATTTTTGTCTGTACTAAAGGTTAATACTTCAGGCAATGGACAGTGCATAATTTTCTTATTCTAACGAAATAAGGTCATAAATAAATACAATTATCGCTACAGATTATAAATAAGTTATTTCAAACTAAACTTCAATGACAATAATTGACTTACAATATTAAAACTATGAAATATATTTAAGCTGATGTAACAATTGTTTTTTTTTTTTTTTTTATGAAACAAATACTCTAGCATGTACAACTAAACAGTTTTTACACTTTTTCAGATTTTAAACGATATTTTCCACAGTTTATATTAACGTCAAAAACAGAGTAAAGCTGGCCGGACGTTACACAGATTTGACAATTTTGCAGAATATTTGCATGTTCTTCTCTGTAATAAAATATTTACCTTATTTAAGCATTACGATAATTGTAATACATATTAAGGATAATGTTTCAAAATTTGAATATTTTTTGTTAATCTCATTACTTTTTAAATATTTCATTTCATTTTGTAAATTTTTTTATTTACCAAGATATCCTTACACAAATATTTCTTCTAATATTTAATCATCTTTAGTGAGTAAAAACACTTTCCGCCCTCGGGTGGTTTTGGGAGGCTGGTACTTCCTAGGGCGAAAAAGCAGTTTTCCGGAACTCGTTTGAAAAGTCTCCTTTACGAACCTTGTTACGTCCCTCGCCTTCGGCTCGGGCCGCAAACGTCTCAGTTCGCAAACAGAGACTTTTCAAACTCGTAGAAAAACTACCATTTCTCCCTATTGGGCGCAAAGTGAGGGCCCAAAGTACTTTTCATGCATGCGTCATGGGCTTAAAGTGGAACTTTTCTGCCCTAGGGCGGAAAAGTACTTTTCTGCTCTAGGGCGCAAAGTAATCACAATTCTTTGTACACCATAATTCATACTTTTTTTGTACTAGTGTGCATAAAATGGGCTTTTTTCACATTATTTGAAGTGCCAAATATCAAATTTCCTACACTGTACATGAAAATAGTGTGCAAAACATATAAGTATCACTTTTTTAAAGTTATATAATAATGTGAAATAGTATAATTTTAAATTATTTTAATTCTGTAATGAGTTTTTAAAATTAAATTATCAAATTTAAAGGAAATCATATTTATATACAATTTTTGAAGAATAAAAATGGATTTTTTTTTAAGAACGAACAGTTTATGTTTTGTAGTTGCGGGGCGAAATTCTATAAGTTTTCGACATGAAATTGTAAAATTTGGATGAAATCATATTTATATACAATTTTCAAAGAATGAAAATGGATTTTTTTTTTTTAAGAACGAACAATTTATGTTTTGTAGTCGCGGGGCGAAATTCTATAAGTTTTCGACATTAAATTGTAAAATTTGGATGAAATCATATTAATATACAATTTTTGAAGAATGAAAATGGATTTTTTTTTTTTTAAGAACGAACAATTTATGTTTTGTAGTCGCGGGGCGAAATTCTATAAGTTTTCGACATTAAATTGTAAAATTTGGATGAAATCATATTTATGTACAATTTTTAAAGAATGAAAATGGATTTTTTTTTTTAAGAACGAACAATTTATATTTTGTAGTCGGGGGGGCTGCGCCCCCCCCGTACCCACCCCCCCGAGGCTTCGCCCACTGGACCCTTACCAGGGGCTGCCGCCCCTGGGCCCCGCACAACCTGTCTCACGAAACATACCTTTATTCCCCTTACTTAAAAACAATTTAATGCTACCATCTTTGAAGTCAGCACACTTATATTTGAAAAAAAATGTATGCCCATATATCAACTCAATATCGAATATTCGTAACTCTATTACCGTCGAGACTGAAGACCATTTAATACTACTAGTGCCAGTATACCCATACATACCGCTACATTGGCAGGCAGATCGTAAATGTTATACTATAGACTCTAAAAAAAGCATGGTTTTTGGCAATGGACATAACGCAAAGCAGCAATATCGGCAGCCTAGGCTGCGTTCAGACACAACGGCAATATCAATCTACACGCAATCTATTTGAATGCACGGGTGCGAGAGAGAGGGCGAACGATCCGTCATCTCTTCGCCCTCTCTCTCTCGCACTCGCGCATTCAAACGGATTGTAAAAAGTATTGGCGTTGCGTCTGTACGCAGCCTTACAACATATATCTACTGGAGTTAGCATATGGCAATGCTTGCATACTAATTTGAGGTTTATAAACTTTAATTAATTTTTTCATTATACATGTGGAGTTGATAACCTCACTTTTCACCCTTAAGGAGAAAAATAATATACGCTACTCGAGCGCAAGCCTTTGCACCCTTGGGCGAATTTTGCGCCCTTCGACTACTTTTCTGCCCACGGGCCCAAAGTAGTCAGTGGGCGCAAAGTGACACTTTGCGCTCTAGTGGCGTAATGTACTATTACGTATCAACAAACTTGACTATTTTTTGTTGACCTTATTACTTTTGAAATCTTTAATTTCGTTAAATACTTTACAATAAGTAACATTATGGATATAATACATCTTTAAAACGGTACTTGATATAATCATAGTTTCTGTTATTAAAATGACTTCTGTATCACATATTACTGTATTCGACTATAATTCTTAAAGTCTTGGTTTTTTTTGATGGATATCAAACACATCAAACTTGCCTTACCATTCACTTTGTAATAAATTTAGTTTTTTCAGGAGATTTCACTTTTTTTTCTGTGGACTTCTTGAATCACCCTGTTATAATTCATAAAAATTGAACATAAATGGTAAAAAAACTTATAACTGATTGTTTTCTTTAAAGAAGACTAGTTTAGTTCATCATATTTTACGTTTAAACTTTCCTAATTTTATTGAACTCCTTGAAATACTTTAAATTCGCTCTAAGAATAACATTTTCGGACCTTTTGTTAGGTGACGACTTGCGTAAATTAATAAATTTTTATTTTTATTCTATTTTATCCTGTAATATTTCATTCCCAATGATAAAATTCTAAGACTCTTTACAGAGTCATACTTAACGAGAGTCGTCGCCTAACAAAGCTGACTGTGAACTCCGTGGCTCTTGGAAGTGTCAAGTGACAACCGAAGCGAGCCATGAAGCCTAAACATATGAAGTCAGCAAGTACCGGCCCCATAGCAAGTAAGACAAAGAAGTTTTAACCAAAACTTCGTGCAAGGTGCATTTCTTTTCACGGCGTTTTAGTTAGTAGCCCGCTGCCGCTCATCAAGTGCAGACGTAATAACTAATTTTATAAGATTAACCAGACGTTCCATCTATGTTTTTTTTCTTTTCTGTTTTCTTTTATATGTATACTAGTTACATAAAATAAAGTGATATAAAACTAATTGGAAAAGGAATTTAAATTATTATAAAATAATAAATAACAAATAAATAAATATTAAAATAAATAATTATAAATCGACGGAAAGAGGAAGTGCAGGTCATCCGAATTAATAATTAGCGGAAAGAAAGGTAAGTTAATCTGGACATAATATTCAACACTCTGTTTCTTTCTTCCTTTTAATTTTTCTTAAACAAACAAATAGTTGGACTATCTGCTGTCCCGCAGCCTGTGAAGGAGCGTGAGACTGTAGTCCACAGTTTTTAGTTTTTGATTCGAAGCTAAAAACAAATTTAAATGACATTAACGTTATTTAACACCTTTAGCACCATTTAGCTACTGTTTTTTTAACGAGATCTCTATCATTAACATGAAACTACTGGTTTTCTTGACGTAACATATTTGTATAATGACCTTATAATATACTACCGTAGTGAAACATTCCACTTACGACTTAATATTTTCATCATTAACTTCTACTTTACATGTTGGTATTTCATTTTGGAGTTGATCATTTTAATAATACCTTCATCAGTTTTTTGTATGTACTATGAATTGTACAACTACTGCAGTATTACTGAAGTAAATAGTAGCACGGTTGCTGAGGCTTCGTCTGCTTTCTCAAACTTACCTCGTCGCGCTCCCGCGTGACTTGATTGTTAGATCTACTTTCAAAAATTTTTTTTATTGATATCAATTCCATTTCTTGTCTATTTCTAATATTGTAATATAATTTGTCAAGTGTACAGCTTTGAGAATTTTCCGGCAAAGAAAAAGTTACAATATAAATAGATTTTTTATTATAATGTCGTTTGTCGCAACTACGACATTTAAGAGGGCTCCTGCGACTACCGCTGAGGTTAAATACAAGCAAAAAAATCAGGTTTTGTTTTTCAAAAAATATATGTGTCTAAAAACTATTATACTATTTTTAATAAAATATGAAGTGGAAAAAATTATTGTTTTGTGTATAGTTTTACTTTTTACGAAAAAAAAATTTTTAGTTTTCATCAGTCCAGTGCAGACAGGTACAGCAATGTGTCGATCGGTATAGCAGTGACTTTATATATATATATATATATATATATATATATATATATATATATATGTCTTTTTTGTATATATCGCTTTTCTGCTGTACCTACTATACATAGTGTTCCGCACCTGTATGCTATAAAAATCCTATAAGACTTAAAGTTAATATAACAGTATTTATCTAATTATATACTTTTTCATAACAAATAATAATAGGTACAAACTTCAACCCGTACGAATTTTAACTTTTTCAAATCTTTCACGATAAAGTAAGTCAGTATGTCTGCTACCCACATAACTTCTAAAAGTTCTGGACACGACTATTTATTTGTTTATTTCTATTACAAATTTATCGCTAAATTGTCCTATTATCCTCAGTTTTTAATGGAGCACATTAAAGACGAATACTTTATCTACAAAACGTATACACTAATTCTCGTGGGGCAGCTCATTTTGGTTTATTATAATCGTAAAATAACTCGTTTTTCATGCAGCCCTACAAGAATGCACTTTCAACTTTGAGCTTAAATATTTTAACATTTTGATCCATATAGGGTATAAATAAGGCTAGTATTGGATTCAACGAATTTACTTCTATTAGAAGTGGTATATCTCTTTTTGGGGACTTTCATGAAGGAGCCCTTTTAATTGTTACGTTTCGTTTAAGATAGTAGCGAAAATCAACTTTAACCATATAGGCTAATTTCATAAGCTGAGAAAGTAGGATCTTACAAAAACTAAACTGTTTAAATAATGATATGGTATCATCGTTGTCCTACTATTGAACTAATATAAAATAGTATTTATTTAAGAAGGCTGAACAAGTGACTATGAAAATAAGTTATGAACTAAAAAATAATTTGTGTGGTCTCTCAGAAAAGCTCAAATTTATTGTTGTGTCAAAAGCTATACTAGTAGGCCCATATTTATATAATCATAATTTATTATATCATGATTTTCCAGATGTTAAAAAATAGATTTACGTGTTTAGAGTGTACTATCTATTTACCAAGTAAGAAGGGCGTATTAAGGAGGTTCTGGCAACAAATAAAAAATGTTAAACGCTGAAAAAAATTTGCCGATGTTCTTTTTAAGAACATTTTATGAGCTATACACTTTTCAATATTTTTTTCCAAATATTTTTTTGAAAAAAAAAACCATTTAATTTCACAATTTAACGTTGGCTCTTATAGGGGTCTCCGCGTAGAAATTCTTACGTTTGGCCAAACTTTCGCCAATATTCATGTTTGGCCAAAAGTTGGCTAAATATGGGCATTGAGAAAATCCCAAACTTGGATTTTCGCTTAAATATTAGACTCAAGTTCAACCAATGTTCATCCAAACATCTAAAAAATTAATTTAATACTTCAAAATATAAGTGGTGTGCATGTATGACACATCGAAAAAGTCGTGCAGGAGATGGTCTCGAACCTCGGCCACCGAGATTCCGCGTGCGACACAAGCACACTTAAGGGGATTATCGTGATATTTCGTTTCACTACAAATAACATATCAAAATTTAAGAGAGCCTAGCCTCATAGTTTTCGAGAAATTAAATCGCAAAGTTTGTCGGTTATAAACGGTCTCTTATTGAGAGGTACACCCTAGACCTGCATTGACAGCACCTAAAAAAATGTACGTGACTTATTCAAAATATTTATAAACATCGTGAATTGCATTGGTTACATGTTTGCTAAGAAAAGAAAATTACCAAGTACAGCTGACAAATTGGATTCTAAATCCTCCACTGACTTGCAGTTTTGAACTACCGTTAACAATATTTATCAGATTACAGTTGCAACAAACTATAGTCCATTGTGAACGCAGACCTTCATGAGTCTCGCTCTTGATATTACAAAAACTCAAAGCAGCTCCACACACGCAGCGTTTCATTTGCTTTTGAAGCACTCTTCGGTTAACTATTCGGTTTCCACTCAATAAACGAACCTCCAGTTCTCGCTTTTTTTTTCTTTGCTTCTGCTATAGCTAAAAGTGCTTTTTTATGCTGATTTATCATTTTTTGTTTAGCCAAACGACCGTTTTTCATTCGGACTCTACTTGTCATGGTAAACAATATAAACAATCACTATTTTTCACTTTCTACCCGTTCAATGCAAATGCAAAGTGCAACGTTGCCTGATTTCCACGTAGTCACAAGTATAGGCTCAAGCTGCAATTATGTGTGAATACAGTCACTCTCAAAAGTTCAGAGTCATCGTATTGATTGTACATTTGCTCAAGTAGTATAAGCTTAGGTGTAGGCATCCCAAACTTTTGTGGCGGACGGTACCACGATAACCCCCTTAACCACTCAGCTATGACGAGAGCGTGTATACGGAGATACAAATCGTGTACATATCATATCAATAATATAATTTTTTTTAAGTCATGTTATAAAATTGACTTTACAACTTTTCTATGAAAATTTTTATGTGAATGTATTCAGTCACGATTAATTATATGTGAAACAATAAAAATATACCTAAAATTGGCAGATTTAACAAGATTAAAGCGTTTATTGTACATCGTATGCTTGATAATACACTAAAAAAATATTGTTTCACATAAAATTAAGTGTAACTGAATAAATTCACATAAAAATTTTTTTAGAATAATTGTTAAGTAAATTTTATAACATGACTTAAAAAAAATTATAGTATTGGTACGATACATAGACGATTCGTATTATGGTTAGTACCATCTCGTCATAGCCAAGTGGTTAAGTGTGCTTGTGCCGCACGCGGAATTTCGGTGGCCGAGGTTCGAGACCGTCTCCTGCACGACTTTTTCGATGTATCATACATGCACACCACTTATATTATGAAGTATTAAATTAATTTTTTAGAAATTTGGATGAACATTGGCTAAAATTAAGTAAGATATTCCAGCAAAAATCCAAGTTTGGGATTTTTCATTGCCCATGTTTAGCCAAAGTTTGGTCAAACATAAGCTTTGGCGAAAGTTTGGCCAAACGAAAAAATTTTTAAGCGGGTCAGTAATTGAATTGTATTTAAAATACCATTTAAATAAATCAAAAATTTTTAAAAGCAGTTCAAAAATGTCTTTAAGTTAAAAATAAGCTTACTAAAAAAAAAAATACATAAATAAATTAAAATATCCCAAGAACCACCTTCAAAAAAACTACATTTCATAAAACTTAATGAATGAATTTTACAAGAGCCTATGTTCAATTGTAAAATGAAGTAATTTTTTTCTCGGGAACAAGTCTCGTAAAAATATTGAAAAATTATATGCACATTTAATGTTCTTTAAAAGAACATAATTTTTGTTCAGTGTTACCTAACATTCTTTGTTTTTCGCCAGAACCTCCTCAAAGAACCACGATCATGTTTTGAAAAATGTAAAAACGTTTGGATATTGATTAAAAGTTGTTGTTTTCAGAATATCTATCTTTCATTCTACATAATTTTTAGACTTATGTTTGGGCAAAAGTACAAAAATATATTCTACTCATTTGTTATAGTTCAGCAAATATCCTATAATTTTTCTAAAAAAATTTCACCTTAATTTTGTAAAAAAATATAAAAATACTAGCATTTGAGGTTACGTTGTCATATGATTCAGCACCTCTCTTTTTGTACACTGCAATGTTATTGTTGGTCTACCTTGCTTCCTTTTCAACATATGGCGTATTTTTTAATATTTAGAGGTTACGTCATATTATCAAAACCTATCAAATAAATATTGGCTGTTTGCATTGATCTGCCATGCATGCAAATTTTTTTTAGCAATTTACTTTACTAGAAAATGCTTATCACGTACCGCACGCATGGAGTTTTAGGATTATGACAATTGATATTAGTATTGTTTTAAATTCAAATATATTGTATAATTAGTAAATTGAGTAAGCAAAGACGGAAATATATGTATTCTCGGACAGATCGATTGTCGGTCCATAGATTTAGTGACCCTGAAATAAGTAATTTGACACTGTAGGCTTTTTTGTAAGGTTAAGGTTGGATAAAAGTTCAAAGACGTACTTTAAGGGGCACTCCTGGAATATCTAATCAGCCAGTCCGAGAACATTATACAAATGTTTAAGGTGTACAAGAATAATAGTGTGTTTGTAGTAATAAAATGAATGGCTGATTGCAGCAAGTTTTTCTTTTTCTACATATATCTCTATCACCTAATGCACGGTGTGCTTGAAGGCTCTAAAAGTTTGAATAAAATGGATCCAAAATCTGCGAATGCAGAAAGTTTTTATATTGTTTATACATGAAAAATCTGTCGAACTCAAAATCCTAGCTGCTTCCTGTTACGAGTTATTCGCATTCTTAGATTTTTGGTGATTAAAATTTGAAATTTTAATTTTCTTAACTATAAGTATCGACATATTAGTGTGGTTTGCTACCGCTAGGTGGCGTACATAAAAAATACAACTTGTATTACAAATAAAACACCGTAAGATACACATAAATGCAATATAGCTTAAAAATAATACTTAGAAAATACAGCGTGCAGGAGCGCCAGAGGACAACTAATACCAACAGCGTTCGGTGCAACAGGTTTGAGTGTAAATAAATTCTCAATTTAACGAAAGATAATTTCTAAAAGTCATTGTCATTTTTAATTTATCCTTCCTTTAATATGAGTCACGGTAGTAAATGTTCTCATAATGAGAATAGAAACAAGATATGCGCTCTATGTGGCAGAAAAATTATTTTTGGTAAAGTTAAGTCGGAAAAGTTTGTAATAAATGATAAAACGGCATAATTTAAAAAAAAAAAAATATGTGTCAAAGGATTTTAATTTACAAAATAAAAAATATCCTCTAAGTATTTATAGATCATGCTATCTAGCACTTTTTTATACTCTACAAAAAAAAATAATAATAATTGCAAAGATGTTTTTCAGAATTCGTAAATATTTTGCTAGTACGTACCTGTAATACTTATGCCATGACTCACAGGTATCTTTGAAATAATATGCCATTAGCACAGTAAATTTCCTGGCTATCTCACACCTATACATCAGAATCTTATGTACGGTAGGACTGAGATTTAACCGTGGATAAAGTTTGTAATTAAGTTCATGTGTTTTTTTACAAAATTCTTTGAATTTGTCTATTTGTACTTGTGTTTTGCATTTAAAAGCAGTAAGAATCAATGCGATGTTAGACACTAATGTTTTATCGGCACCTATTGTTTCAGCGAATATCAGTGGTTCTTCGAAACATCTGCGAGCCAGATTCCATGCGTTTATTGTTCCGTGACCTTGTACAACTTGATCAGTTCGTACTTTAAATTTTATACGCAACTCTTCTTTATAATACAATTGTATTAAACCCAAGCAAAAAAGACCAAAACAACTGTATAACATAAGTCTTAAAATCCCCATGACCGAAAAAAATTTAACCCAGTGATCTAGGGGGCGATGAGTTGCTTTTTTATTAATTATTTATTCATGCATGGTTAAATAATTCAATATTATTTTCGACTTATTGTTAATGGAATTATAATTTGCATGGATTCCAAGAATACTGGTTTTAAATATCAAAGCAATGTTAAATAATTTTTTACGGAACAATAATTAGTTGAATAAATTTTATTGATAAAATATAAATATCCCTATATCCTAACCCTGAAACCCTGTTAATTATGGGACAATTAGTAGATTATTTTATAATTACTTATTTATCTAGAATTATATAAATAAAATTATAATTGGCTTACAATTGATAGTATAATCATTTTTATGGGTATTGGGTCGTTTACGGTAACGTTGAGCAATTAAAAAAATCGAATTAAACATACTCTACATAAATCAGCACAATGTTAATGATATAAAAAATTTTTTGGTGTGTGATTTATCATGACATTTTTCACCAACTTTCAGAATTTTCAACAAAAAAAATCAGGTTTCAGGAGGTAGTGTCCACAAAGTAAAAAAATTTAGGAACGCCTTGAAAAAATTTGTATAGGCTAACAATTATGTGTAGAATAACATATTAAAATTTCAGACAACCTAGCTTTACCGTTTTCAAGAAATAAATTATCTATTCAACACATACTCTTACCGGAAAAATAATATTTTACAGATGGCGATAAAAAAAAATGTCAGACTTTGCTGAAATTGAAATATAATGTAAAATAGTATATTTTAAACATAATATTTTAAGAGCAGCACCCGTAGCTTCACCATTGTTTAGTTATAATAAATTAAAAGTGTGTATTCAAAGATCCGTGAAGATGTTGCAACGGAGATTTCACCACCAACTCAATGTTGACTACAATATAACCTCCGAACGTATCTATACTTATACGTATAGGTATACAGAGGGTTTTCGCCTCATGCAGCGTTGCCACATTTATTTTCACTTGTCTGTTTCGGAGCATATGATGTATCTTAGAACACGCATTGACTATACATTGTGACACTACCCCCTTAAGCAATTGTTTGAGATGAAAAATCTGTTTTACGTGATTTTCTATAATTTTTCTGTACTTATCATCGAATATCCAGAGCGCCCTATTAAAAATTCTGCACTATTGAAAATCATAACTGAATGTAATACCATTGAATCCGTTACAGTTGCAAGACTCAAGTTTTGGATCATTTAAGGTTATGTCAAGCTATAAAAGAGATCAAATTTAACATACTGTGTTTAAGTCAGCACGATGGTGATACAATGTTAAAATTTTTGATGCGTAACTGTAGTTTTTCTTGTCTTTTTAAACCAATTTTCTGAATTTTTTCCAAATAAATCAGGATTACAACAATTTTTCGAGGTGAGCAAGCTTGATCAACCTAATTCCTCAGAATTCTTACATAATCTTCATTTAAAGACCCGAACACATCAAGAAGAATTTTGGCACTATCTATCTCTATTCAAGAGATATTTGATTTTGGGACAAAAAAATGACTTTCAGCCCACTGTGCGGCGCTCTCTGCCGAAGCATCAGATCCAGGTTAATTAGCATCCTCGGAGAAGCTTTATGTTTCAGGGATCACTACACCAGTGAGGCTGACAATCCCTGCCTGGCGCCTGGCAAGCATCGGATCCGCTAATCCCTATTTATATCATTAACATTTTTTCGCAAAAATCTTGGAATCACTCTGAAGGAAAATTCCAGAGGAAAAGCTCGCTCCAAAACAGCCAAGATTTTATAGGAACTTTTTTTAATAAAAACAGTTTTTGAAAAAATCTGCAATTACCGGAAATCAAACTCACGACCTCTAGAACGATGTTATATCAGTAATAAGCACGCTTACCATTGAGTTAAAACCGCTCATAATACGTATTTACCTAAGATAGGGTAAGATGTAACTTCAAAAATTATGTGCTGCAACTTCTCAGCTTTAGTTCCCAATAAATTATTCTGATAAATTTAGGCTTCAATGATAGTTTTTAAAATACTTGCTTTCTGCTTCTCATAGCTTTGCGTAAAATAAAACTGTTGGTGTGGGAGACACTCTTACTAATTTATTAAGCACCCTTATTTACAGCAACTTTGTGAAAAGTGGGTCCTTGCGCTTCATTTGTTGCCATTGCAATAGCTAAATTATAGTTATCTTTAAATATCAACTAAAAGACTATATAAAGCTGGACACTATTCCAAGTCAGTCATTTACTGACAGACGTCAGGAGCGGAGTTTACTTTATATTCTTGCATTATTTATAAGTAAGTTAAAAGTACAAAATACTTTTCTTACCCTTGCATTATTAGCTTTTTATCTAATAAGTAAGTGTATTGTCACAGCTTTTGATTTGAGATTACACTTCAAGCAGCCTGTCAGATGCATTTATAAGAGTTTCTGCTCTAACTCGGTATATCTGCGCCATATAAGTCTTCTCCATTTTAAGATAGGTATAGAAAAAATAAGAAGAGAACTAATTTACATTACTAAAGAATGTTTTTATAACCTTGCAATTTTGTATCATTAAAAACTGTGTGTTAACTTTATACCCCTATATCATTTTCAAGTAAATTTACAGAACCAAGGTTAGTTTTTATCATTGCATCATTAGCTTTTCACCACATATGTAAGGGTATTGTCACATTTATTGCTTTGAAATCGTACTTTAAACTAATTTAAACAGTCAATCAGATGCATTTGAAAGAGTTCTTACTGTAATTCTAGATGGCTGTTCCTTAAAATTAGTTATCTTTCTTATATGAGAGTATGTGCCTTTAATAGCTCGCTATAGTCCGTGTTCTAATGTACATGCGATTTTATCAGCCGATCACATGAGACCATTCTTTGTTTTTAATATGGCTGTGCTATAATCTAATATAACTTTTTTTTTTTTTTTTTTTTTTTCATTTTTATCTATCTAATATAACTGTTCCCTGTAAGCCATCTCTTTATCATAAGAGAATTAAAATAATATCAACTTATCTATGTGTGTAATACGTACACACGTGCACATATATACACAAGAACACAAGTTACACACACATGCATACGTGTGCTTATATGTGCACTGGGATATTTATATACTAGTGGGGCTCTGCCCCCTGCACGCTCTGAGCGCCAACTCCCCAAGCATTATATTAACTGAATCTACGAAATGATGGACTTAATATATAATCGAGTACCACTAACAAGTTATCTCTTTATCTCTGTGAAATTCTGTTACTTGGTTTGTTCTACTTTTTTTGATAATGTTGCCAATTTTTTAATTAATTTAAAATGTACATACAACATATAGTTTCGTATAAGTATATTTTATCATATGGTCAATACACCATAGACTTAGAGTTAAAGTATTCGGAGATACAAATTTTATTATAAAGACTTTGTAACGAATCATGCTCAATTGGGAAAGGCGTGACTTAAAATAGTTGTGGGGGGTTAGAAAAGGAAAGCGAATCCGCGAGGGGTAGGGAGAGATTGGAGAGTTGCGTGAGCGCGCGTTGATTGCCCGGACAATCTCTCGTGAGAGGTCGGCTAGTCAAGCCGCTCCCAATAGCACGACGCGAGCGGAGCCGTTCGATAGAAGTGAGTAAAAAATTGATCGTTCTTCGAGACTAGAATAGGGGACTAACTAGGTAACACTCTGTAAAATTTAGCGTATCAACAAGTCGTGTGCAGCGAGACGTGGTGAAGAGCCGGGCGCTGGGTCAGCATCGTCTACTGGTAGCCTCCCATTGGTGATACCTCCCAGGTGCCGAGTGACTGCTGAGAGGGACCATTCGGCGAAGAGGAAGGCTCGGGACGAGACCAGACCGTTTACGTTGCGGCGATTTTGAGGTATTTGGTGAGCGGACAGTGATCCGCGTTATCGGATCACTAGAACGGCTCTTGGTCACGTGGGGCGAGAATTTTAGTTTTGTGGCGTTACCGAAAATAATCGAGAGCGCGAGTTCCACGTGACAAGAAAGCATTATTTGCGGCGTGCAAAATTTTGACTTATCAGCCCACGCGGCTGGGCTCCTTGTTAACTTGACGCGCACGGTACAGCTAATATCGCGACGTATAAATCCATAGACGTGCGAGAACAAAAAAAAATAGAAAAAAAGGAAACGACAGCCGTACCTATGCGGAACCAGGCCGAACGATGGTACTTGGTATGTAAGTGTGAGTGTGTCCGCTATATGATTCCCGTGAAAAGCCAGTAAATATTTAAAGAACGACCGAATATTGTATACGCGTAAACGGCTGGATATAATTCTGCGGTATCTCAACTCATGCCATTTCTGTGAACTCGATAAAAAAAAATCATTACAGAGAAATTTAATTGCGAGATTAAGAGTCTACACATGCCGTACCGGCTGGCGCCCAGGGATTCACACGAGATTAATCGTGAATTGATTTTTTTCATAATAAGCTGTTAAATAATAATAAATTGCTGTTGTACATAAGTTTTTAATATTTATTATTATTATCCTAAGTGATCCATTTACTCACAACTTTTTGTGATAGCAGAATGTACATGTATGTATAAGAACATAAATCAAAATATTCTTTCATCAATATTAAAAATTTAATTGCAATAATTTTTTTGTAAATGAGATTACAAAAATTAATTTAAAATAGTTATTTAAAAGAAGCTGAATCCCCTACGAACAACTATATAATACAGGAAGATATATATAAACACACAAATATATATCTCCCTATATTATATAGTTGTATTGACGAAAGTGAGTCTCAGCCCACCCGCTCCTCCTCGATTCAGGTAGTTATTTGCTTGTTTTAACGTCATTTTTGGTCAAATTATGTTTGAGTAAGCTCCCCCCACTCCCCTCGCTCCCTCCTCAGCTCACCCTCGCTCTCCCTCCACCTTCTCCTCAAAAAATACTTATTTATAGAGTATTTTACCATCTGAAATGTTAAAAAATATATGTAATTTAATACCCAAGTCATACCTCGTTTTTAGGATTTTTCAAGTCGCTGATCATAGATCCTCCTCTGTCTCTTTTTTGCCCCTTACTCACTATATGTCTCTAAAGTACCATAACTTGTTTTACTTGATTGAACTTTCAGATTTGCAATCTCTTTCTGGTCCATGTGTACTTTATCCAAATATAAAATTCTTTTTTGTCTACTGAATCTGTTAGCGCAGAGCGCGCAAGGGAGCGATATATATATATCCAAACACGTCCCAGAGCACTTGTCAACAACAGTAAATGGCGAGAGTCTCGTAGCCTGGAGGCCACAGCGTTAAGAGTAGCTATAGAGCTCGGTCTAACTACTCTCTCGTGCTTCCTAGCTTCCTACCTGTAGTGGGGGGTTGGCGCGCAGAGCACGCAGGGGAGCGTTAGTCCCACTATTATATATATATATATATATATTTACATATAAGTAAATATATATATATACATATTTACTTATTTATTTGTTTATTTATATCGGACATTCCACGTCAACCAGGACACATGAATGGCCAAAATTCAACGCAATCTTGAAAATTAGTTTTAGGCTTAAATTGTTCGTATTATCATAGGCTTTTGAAAGTTATCTGGTCTTTAAAAAAATTTATGGTCAGGTGTACATGAATTTCATTTTTAATTAATGTACACCTGACCTTGGATTCGTAGTCGGCGACCTTAAACACCAACATATTTTGCAAACTTCTCCAGTTAGGCTATCTCTTTCTGTATAGGACCAAAACATGCGTTTTTATCAAGTTAGACATATTTGTAAATATTCATATTTTTTTTCTTGAAAACGGCGAAATTAAATAGAAATTCGCAAGAGACAATTCTTGCTAAAAATTGTTATTAGTATACGATAGTATTTAAAAAAAAAAAATTCCTCTAATTTTTTGGAATCAGGCCACCATATTAGATCCACCATTTTGAATTTTTAAAATGACCAGATAACTTTCGAAAGCCTATGATAATACGAACAATTTAAGCCCAAAACTAATTTTCAAGATTGTGTTGAATTTCGGCCATTCAGGTGTCCCGGTTGACGTGGAATGTCCGATATACATATTTAAATAAATACCTATTGTAGTGTATTTATTTTTTAGGCTTTATTGTAATCAATTACAGGTAGCCTTGATACGTTAAATACAAGTATTATACATTTAAAATTATGTTAGTAACAACATTACAGTATCGATTATTTCATGTTACATTATTGGTTACACATTACACATTATTGGATACACCTTGTAGTTCGTTGGTACGGTGATGATGTCACATAGACCGCCTCGAGAGCGAAGGATCTACGTAGTAGGCCATTTTGCTGCGAGAAGGTTGCCCCATCTCTTCACAAGGAGCATTGCATGGTGAAAAAGCACTTGTGAAAATTCACAGAGTTACTTGCTTGGGATAGTCGCACTGGCCGGGAATCGAACCCACAGTCTCCCGAGTGCCGATATCAGCAAGTACTTTAACAGCGAGATAGAGCGTGTTGTATAAATTACTCCGATTCTAACGCCATTTTTAGCGTATTTTTTAATGCAGTAGACATTAAACGACAAGCATTACAATTTAAGGGTTGTTTTCACCCCTTCGAACACTTTTTACTATGGCGCGAACAAACACGTGAAGCGGCGTTGCCACGCAGTGTTAGTCGGTAAGCAGATTATCTACTATGCAATTTCATTCACCAGCAACTGACGTATACATTTGTCGTAGCGTAGCACTACGTCTGCTAGAGCTACTTTGTAGCTGTCGATACTGCCGTTTTGTGCATCGTAAAATCGCGAGGTTCCCTGATATTTCCGGTACGCAGTCATGCTGTCAGCCCCTACGGCATGAGTTTGTGTGCGCCTGTAAATGTGTTTATTTACCTCGGTCGCGTAATGTGTTCGATAGTGTGTCATCGACCCAGCTCTTTTTTTCCCACTTATAGGTGCAGGTACGAGTATGCATGCACCAGCTCTCATAAACTGACGCATGCTTGTGGTGTTTACATGGTACAAGATACCCAATGCCGCGTGCTTATTTGTATGCCCTGGTGCCTATAACCTACATCTAGAGCGTTTGGTATTTGAGCTGTAGCAGATAGGGACGTAAAAGCAGCTGACTAGATGCTGTCCTCGGTGGTACACAAAAAAAGGTTTTCATCTTGCTATTGAAATACATAAAAATACCTGGTGCTCGTTGGGCACCAGGGCATGCAAGTTCACGGTGTCATGACACTCGTAACACCAGTGCCATATTGGGAGTCACGTGTACAAATTTTTTTCAAAGGTGATTGCTATTCCGGCTGTACTGCTGGATTTTGCCACGCACTTACATTAGATTTGCTTGTTTATGCGACCCGGAGTGCTCCGAGCGCTCTCAAAGTATATAGCTTACCACCAATATAGATATAAATTTCTATAGGTTAGCTATATATTTTGAGAGCGCTCGGAGTGCCCTGGGTCGCATAAGCGAACAAATCTATTAATTACTGAGAACTGGCGCGCACATACACATACACGTGCGCGTGCTTCTTTATATGCGACCTAAGTTAGCAGCTCAGACTGTACCTGTACATGATAGTAATTAAAAGCAGCCTGAGCTTATTCATGGTACCGATGGTACGCGGTACACACGAACCCTGATACTTTATACTATCAATAATGCAACAGCAGTAAGCTAGCCCCAGGGCAACGACATCTGAGATTTTGCTGCCAAAATGAGGCACAGCTGCCTATGGGATCCTAGTAGAAGATGGTTAAGAACGTGATGTGTGCCTGTACATATACAATTGTGTTAATTATTTAGTGTTTGTTTATCAAGAGATGTAATACGTTTTCATATATTTAATTGGCATTATAAATTAAGTACACAACTAATGGTTTTTTTATAGTCATTTTGTATTTTCTTAAGTTTTTTTTTTTCTTTTTTATCTTTTTTTTTTTAAGGAGCGGGGAGGGAAAAGTCTTCATAAACACCCCAGCTAATCTGGTGGTAGTGTCAGTTTCACCCGGTGTGCCTACCAACTAAAAACTAACCTCCCCGCATGGGACAGGTCCGTAGGCCGACTTCCATAGAAGACAATAGGGCATAAGAGAAGAAAGAAGGAAAATAACGGAAAATATCAGAGGCCAGCTCGCTCTCAAAGGGATGAGAGGAAGGGCACTTACGCATCTAGGTGAAGCTCGATTTCTGAAGTTTCTTTACCACCTACTACTGTTAGCATAAACAACAATGGAATAACGCTCTTTCTGCGCTCATTTGTTTGAAATCCAATGTGAAATTTTTCTAGCTTCAGCCTTCAGATCAGTTGATCGGTTAGATGACTGAAGCAGACGTGCGTGACGTTTCTAAGTAAGTAGCTTATAAGTGAAAAGTCATTAGAAAATGATACATGGTTAGAAAGAGTAGTATGTGAAAAGTTTTTCTGCTTTATTCGACTCCTATTAGAGAGGCTGCACATACTCATATAATAGACTGTCAGAGGACAAAGTCATTGCTGCAGTTACGTCTTTGCCACTGCTGTAACGGTAAGCTTATGTGCTCATCTAAAAGCTTTCGTCAAATACATAATACAGATATAGTTTATCCTCATAACCAGCAGTGTGTATATAATAATTTTTTAGCATACGTGATAAGCTCTCTCTCTGTTAAAACTAATTTACCTTATTGCGTTCGTTTAGTTTCTACTGAAATTTGTTTTGTGTAATGTTTAGTCCAGCAAAAATAACTTTTAAATTACTAGGTTTTAAGAATTACTATGGTTATTTTTAAATAACTGAAAAGTTAAAGCTAGGGTCACATGTTACGGTGGTGTGGTTTTCCTTCGGACCACATAACCCTAACTTTACTTTTTTAGTTTGCTAAAAATTATCGTGGTCTAATTGGTGAAAAATATACTTAGTGATTGTTATTGCATAAAAATTATACTGAATTATGGTTGATTGAAAAAATTATTATGATTCATACATCGTCACAATTTTACTGTAATAATTCTAGCAAAGACTTAGTAAGATTGTTAAAAAATACGATAAGAAAAAGGCAAAATCAAACTTTACGCGAACGACTCATGAGTTAACTTTTCGTTTTTCTTACAATAACTACAACGATTCCTATAAAAATTAATTAAAATTTTTTTTTTTAATGTAAGACTAATGTGCATCAACCTTTTTATTCGCGAAAAATGTGCAGAATAAACTACTATGACTTAAATTAGCAGTCGATCAGTATGGTAGGAGACTTGCACAGCTAATGTAACTTTTTTTATTAGTTAGATATTGATATAGGTAAAGTATGGCTGAAGCAGGACATGGTCCAGGGCATGCCCAGGTATTTACACACCAAGATTACGCCGAGATGGTTCTTTTTTACGGACAATGCAATCGAAATGCAGCCGCAGCCGCTCGTGCATATACTCAGCATTTCCCCAACCGGCGACCTCCATCTTGAAATGTAATCCTGGCAGCAGTTGAGAGAATTTTCCATGACGGAAATTTACTGCCTGCTGCACAGCATGGTCGTGGTCAAGGTCATTATAATTTCATGTGATGACTCTGTTCTCATATTTGACTTAGATTTGTTCTCAGCATAATAAATTTTGCTCGTTATTATCACAAGTTCATTACATCGATAACTATTACGTAGTCTCGTTAATTATACACAATGTATGTTGACTTATTATACGTTTATAATATCAAAAGTTTAAGTTACATATGGGACATTTTACATTAAGTCAGTTAGTTGAAAGAAAATTTTTGTCAAAACATTTGCAGATCCATGGTCCTTCGGAATAAAGCTATAACCATAATTAAGATATTTTGATTCATAACAAAGCTGTTAGTGACAGTCACGAATTTGTTTTTTTTTTCCATAAAAAATCATTACAAGTATTATGATTTTGTAGACTTTTTTTAAGTAAAATTTTTAAGTTTAAAAGTTTTTGAGGTTATACTACCCCCTTAACTTGTATTTCAGGTTTTAGAGTTTCAAAATTTTTTTTAAAAAAGTATGACACGTTTTGAACAAACAAATCTTTTATTCTTTTGATTAGATGCGGTTATCCAAAGTAATGAATTCATGAAATTTCAAATATACAAATTCACGTTATATTTTATATTTACTTATACTCGATTCGTGCAGAAATTTGAGACAACGTCACCTGCAGGGGAGAACGTATCGATACTAACTAACAAGAATACACAGCCCTTTATGGATAATAGTCTTTTACAATCCTTTATTATAACAATAATGTATCTTCCACAACCAAAATAAGTTATTTCAGTCCCAAGTAGCGTATTAATAGTAAAAAAGCTTTTTTTATTATTTCAATCAAAAAAAGTAAACTTCTCGTATGAAATATGTGAGGGGAAAACAAATTTTTTGTATTAATGCACAGTTACATAGGCATTTTTCAGCTCGGAAGTATGCTTATCACTTAAACAAATTACATAAGTTGAGTAAAATACATTATTGTTGAAATAAACGCTTGTAACAGATCATTGTTTATAAAAGGCTTTGTATTCTTGTTAGTTACTATCGACATATTTTCCCCTGAAGATGGCGCTATTTCAAATTGCTGTGCGAAGCGAATATTAAAATATTAACTGTCACATGAGCTGAAATAGATTACCGTACGAAAAACACATACCAAAATGTGTTTTTAATAAATTATTAAGGAGAATTCCATCTAATTGATAAAAATTATGAAATTTCTTAACGTAGCCCAATACTATCGATTGTAAGTAATTTATTTTTCTATAACCATCCAACTATTTTAGGATTGATCGAAGGTGCTCCAAGAAGAGTAAGGAACGTGCAGAATGAAGAACTGGTCTTTCAAATGATTGAGGAGAATCCGAACCGGAGTATCCGTGATATAGAGAGGAACACTGATCTCTCATACGGTACTATCCAAAAGATTTTGAAGGACAATGGTCTTCACGCATACCATTATAAGCGTGTACAGGAACTTCAAGAACATGATCATACAGCAAGGTGACTTTCTAGATTCGGAGATGAAAATCAAATTTCAATCTTACAAATAATTATACTAGCGATGAAAGCTTTACTCTTGACCGGTAATAGGATAATTCGTGTTAACATTTGGAGAGATATTTTTTTTTACTTACGAATCGCTTTATTTGCTATGCACCTGTCATTTAGCCCTACTTGTCACTTTAACACGTATTTTTATGTGAGTGTAAAAACTTTTGTCGATGGTGGCTGTTTCAACTATTTTGCTCCCTACAATTTAACACAGAAAATTAATGATAATGAGGACAGCACTGTAGAAGCGCATAGTGAATAAATAATTTTTGCGTACTTGTTGGATAGTTTAAAATTCTTCTGACGGTCAAATTTACTTAATCCAGACAAAGTACCAAGTGCAACATAAATATAAGACACTCAATCCTTATAATTACTAAAACTAAATAGTACGACCCACAATTCAAAAACGGACTAAATAATACTTACCACAATTTAGTGATGCTGATAATTCAAAAAATGTATCCAGTGCTTATTTTAGCGTGAAAGTTTGTTCTCCTTCTTCTTTCTTGCAACGTTGATACATCAATAACTTTCCTTATTTAACTATTAGTCCGCAAAGACGGAAGTCGCAATTTTCATATAAGTCGATCTCAGCATTCGTCATCATATTCCCTGCTCTTTAACACTGTCTTTGTATATGTTAAAAACTAGGTTATTTTTTTTTCAAAAATATTTTACCGTTAATTTATCATGTAAAATTTTATAATTTTATAATTTATATATTATGTAGACTGGAATTCTGCCGTGAAATGCAGCGAAGAATTGCTGCTGATGCTGATTTCATGAAAAGAATTCTGTTCACTGATGAGTCAAATTTTGGGCGGGACGGAACGTTTAATGTTCACAATAACCACCATTGGTCGGATGTTAATCCAAATGTGGTAGTTGTAAACAAGCACCAGCATAGATTCTCCGCTAATAAGTGGGTCGGCCTGATTAACGATAGAGTGGTAAATTATGTTCTTGTTAATTACGATGTTGGTGTTGATTAGTAAAATAATAAGTTTAAATTTATAGATATTTTTCTCAAGTTAATAATGGTCTTGCATACCACTGTAGATTGGAACTAGACAATTTCCCCAGAGACTGAATGCTCAGGATTATTTGCGGTTCCTGCAGAATGACTTGCCAAGATTGCTTGAAGATATCCCTCTCTTGACAAGACAAAGAATGTGGTATCAACATGACGGCGCTCCAGCTCACGGGTCTAACGTTGTGATCATTTTTATTTTGGATCTACTATTTACTATTTAGATTACTATTTAGATCAAGTTTAGCGGTACTTGGCAGACTAGACCATTATTCACTGGCACTTCCGCAGTACTTTAGCAGTACTTCAGCGGTACTTAGGCCATACTTTAGTGGTATCGCTGCGGCACATTGGTGGTACTTCAGTGGTACTTCGATGTTATTTTAGTGGCACTTCAGCAGTACTTTAGCGGTACCTTAGCCGAAATTGGGCTGACTGAGCCGTACTTTAACGGTACTTTGTCCATACTCTAGCGGTACCGTAGTGGTACTTCAGCGGTACTTAAGCGATACTTCAACGGTACTTTAGCAGTACTGTGGCGGTACTTTAGCGGGACCTTAGCCGTAATTGGGCTGACTGAGCCGTACTTTAACGGTACTTCAGCGGTACTTTGTCTGTACTCTAGCGGTACCATAGTGGAACTTTGACGGTACTGAAACAGTACTTTTACAGTACTTCAGCGGTACTTTGTCCTACTCTAGCTAGTGGTACTTTCACGGTATTTTAGTGGTACTTCAGCGGTACTTTAGGCAAACTTTAGCAATATTGCAGTACTATAGCGGTACTTAAGCGGTACCTAATCGGTACTTCCGCGGTACCTTATTGGTACTTTCGTGGGATCTTAGTGGTACTTTGGCGGTACTCCAGCGGTACTTTAATGGTACTTCAGCGGTACTTTAGCAAGGGTTCCGCGGTACTTTAGGCATACTTTAGCGGTAATGTAGTGGTACTTAAGCAGTACTTTAGCGGTACTTTAGTGGTACTTCGGCTGTACTTTATTGGTAGTTGAACGATACTTTAGTGGTACTTGGGCTGTACCTTAGCAGTACTTTTGTGGTACTTCAGCGGTACCGCAGTGGTACTTTACTGGTACATCAGCCATAGTTGAGCTGATTTAGCTGTACTTTAACAGTACGTTAGCGGTACTTCAGCAGTACTTAAACGGTATTTTAGGCAAACTTTAGCGGTATCGTGGTGGTACATCATCGTTACTAAAGCGGTACCTAGTCGGTACTTTAGCGGTACCGCAGTGGTACTTTACCGGTACTTTAGCAGTACTACGGCAGTACTCTATCGATATCTCGACGATACTTCAGTGGTACATTGGCGGTACTTTAGGCATACTTTAGCGGTACTTTAGCGGTATTTCGGATGTACTCTATAGGTACCTCGACGATACTTCAGCGGTACTTTGGCTGTACTTTGGTGGTACTTCAGCGGTACTTCAGCAGAACTCAGCGGTACTTTAGGCATACTTTAGTAGTATCGTAGTAGTACTTCAGCGGTACTTTAGCGGTACTTCGGCTGTACTCTATCGGTACCTCGACGATACTTCAGAGTACTTAGACTGTACTTTAGCGGTACCTCAGCGGTACCACAGTGGTAGTTCAGCGGTACTTTCACGGTATCTTAGTAATACTTTGGTGGTTCTTTTGTGGTACTTCAGCGGTACTTTAGCAGTACTCCAGCGGTACTTTAGACATACTTTAGTGGTATCGTAGTGGTACTTTAGCGGTACTTTCGCAGTACTTTATCGGTACTTTGACGTTACTTTAGCGGTACTTGGGCTGTACTGTAGCGGTACTTCAGCAGCACTTTGGTGGTACTTCAGCGGTACTTTGGCTGTACTATACTAATACATCAGAGGTACTTGAGATGTACTTTGGCGGTATCTCAACGGTACTTTGGCGGTACTTTACGGTACTTTAGCGGCACCTTAGCCGTACTTCAGCTGACTTAGCTGTACTTTAACGGAACTTCAGCGGTACTTTAGCGGTACTTTAGCGGTACTTCGGCTGTACTCTATCGGTACTTTGACGATACTTGGGCTGTACTCTAGCGGTACTTCAGAGGTACTTGAGCTGTACATAAGTGGTATTTCAACGGTACTTGGGCCTTTCTTTAACGGTACCATAAGAGTACTTTGACGGTACTTCAGCGGTACTTAAGCGGTACTTTAATGGTCCTCCAGCGATACTTTACCGGTATTTCAGGCGAACTTAAACGGTACTGTACTGATTCCTTAGCGGTACGTACTTTGGCTGACTTAGCCGTATGTAAACGGTACTTTGGCTGTACTCTAGCAATACTTCGGTGGTACTTGGGATGGTTTTCAGCGATACTTAAGCGGTACTTTGGCCTCACTTTAGCGGTACCGTTCAGTAGTACTTGGATTGTTCCTAAGCAGTATCGTAGTAGTTCTTTGGCGGTTCTTTAGTGGTAGTTGAGCGATACTTAAGGCCTACTTTAGCGGTATTCAGGCTGTACTTTAGTGGTATTTAAGCAGTACTCAAGTTTTGCTTTAGTGGTTATGGGGCAGTACTTGGGACCCTTACTTTAGCGGTACTTGAGCGGTTCTTAGGTGGCATTTGAGCCATACTTGTGCGGCATTTTAACGGTATATGGCAGACTAAGCTGTTTTGTAGCAGTACTTGAGTGGTACCCGAGTTATACTTGAGGCGAACTTCGTTTAGTTAGACGAACGAGGTTTTTGAGGTATTTGGGCGGTTCTTTCGGTGGTTTTAAGTTGGTATTTCAGCGTTTTTTATTAGTTCGTCAACTGTATTGAAGCACTACTTGATTAACTTAGTACTTCACTACAATTTTAGAGTATTTCAGATATGCTTTAGAAATAATATGAAACAAGATTAATATCGATACTTTATTAAACAGAACTTTTAGATCAATAGTGAGCAGTATAAGTATTTTTGTGTTGTACATAGCATTGTTGTTTTGTTGTATGGTAGTTGATATACATGTTTTTTAAAATTTCAGACTTATGTATTGTATCAAAATATTGTTTTATCTTTAAATATATTTTTTTTTTTTTTTGGATTTCTTAATCCATTGCGATTTTAGTCTGAATAAGTCTGTATTGATCCAATGGTAGTTGCTCGCTTTCTTGAACCCCATCATTAATGTAATCTACAAATTAATGAGAATTTTTATTGATTATTTACATTTAACATATTAAAAATTGATGTTAAGGTTTGTAAAATTTTGATAGATAATATATTTGTACATTGGATACTTTACTTACTTAAAATGCTGTCATACACTTCAGTTGGGATAGCATCGAAATTTCCTTTCCCAGTCGGCGTCATGGTTTTTAATGCTTTCTCTCCCACTACCAATTTCATGAGACGTCTTGCTAAATCTGCCTTGTCCTTTGCCTTTTTTTTTAATTTTTCAAGGGAGGCTTCATTGACAGCAATTTCGTTATCGGCATGTAGAAGCACCTAGAAAATTAAGAGATTAAAATATAAAACATACTCATAATTTTTTGAATCAAGCACTAAAAATGTATACAGTGATAAATGAAGAAGGGAGAGAGTAAGTAAAGAGATAAATCTTGGACGTATTAGAATTGGGCAAGTCAAAAGTCTGGTTCCCAGTTTGTAAAAAAATTAAGTATTTTGGTTGATGCTTTTTTTATCTTGTAAAAGAACACTTGTCAGATTCAGTGCATATACTATTTAATGCTAACTCAAAAGTAGCTGTTGGTATTTACTGTTTTAAAAAAAGCTGTAATAGAGAAACGTTACTGACTAATTTATGTTTACCTTCTTAGTCACTGCTCTGTCATCTGCCTTATGATTGTCGTTATCAGGTAAATCTTTATCTTCAGCTAAAGAATGTAAGGTTATAGTGTATCATTAATAATTACTTAATACAAAAAAAAAAATGATTTAATTAATTATAATTGAAGGGGATGTAGTGATTAGTATATAATTAAATTACTTTGCGTCGATTGGTAGTTAGTCGTCACACAACATGAAGTAATAGCAGATGATGAGTAACCTATATAATGACATAAAATTTAAACTATAATAAAAATCACTATAAACTTGAAAGGTTAGAACAAACATAGATTTACTAACAAATCTTAGAATGTTTGGCATTATTAATAATAGTACCACTGGATAAGACTTCCAGACTTTCCAGAAAACGCTTATCATCTGAAATTTTATAAAAAAAATTTATGCATATTTTGTAAAAATGAATATTGTTATACATTTTTTTTTTTTTTTTTTTCATCATTCATCATCGCCCGTAGGCTCAGACATGGCTTTTTTACACAAGAGAATAATGTTTTTCAGCCATCGGTGCACCTGAGTTATGACCAGATGTTTACACTTATGTAAGCACCAGAACCAACTCAGTCTCACCTATGATCACGTTGGCGAAGCGACAGAGAAACAGTTAATCGATCCTCGAGAATCAAGAGCATAAGCGAAACGGCGAGATTTGAACGGTCACCCATCCAAGTACTAACTGCGCCAAATGCTGCTTTACCTCGGAGATCGACGGAACTGCAACTCAACCGTTGCGCCACTGCGACCACTATACATATACTGAACACGAAATAGATTAAAAGAAAGTGTTCGTTCTAATAAATAATTAAATGCATAGAAATTATACAGAGGAAAAAATTACTCGTCGTTTACTTGTTGTTTTGTTATATTAAAATTGGTTTTTTTACATCGACATTAATTGTTTGAAAAGTTCACTGTGTGATTAAATAAGTTTGATTTGCTGGTATAGTAGGTTGAAGGACCATGTGTGCATTTTAATTGTATGTTTTGTGTGAAAAAAAATCAAAGAAATCGTAAAAGTTGAGACTAAAGCACGTAAAAAATATAAAATTCTTAGGACAAACATACACTTAACTAAGATGATGGGTAAAAACAAATATTCAGACAAATCATGGTGTGAAAGTAAATTTTACTTACCACTCTTCATCAAAATTTTTGCCAAAAATCATTGATTTTCCCATTTTGCCGAAGTTTTATTCCCATGGTCACGCACATCTGTCGATATAACCACATCATAAGTTGAAGGTGACGTATTCCACAGAACTAACGAAAACATTTTCTTTATCTCCAATACCAAGTAAAGAAAACCAACAGCAATAGTTGTGTAGTACAAGCAGTAGCAATTGCAAGAAAGCAAAATTTTTGTAGCAGTAAAACATTTGACGACAAGTTTTTTGCAAATTCCTTTACATTAAAAAAAAAAAGAAAAAAAAAGTGTCACAGTACTCTCAATCTGAGTGTCAATCTTCACTTTATTCGTTATATATGTTACATGTTACAGCTGTTTTGGTGTCAATATATATTCTTTAGACGTGTGTATATCAAGTCATTCACTTTTAAAAAATTGTCTGTAATTTTAAAGCACCGTGAAGTTGATACTTACACAAATGTGGTTTATGGACTTTCATTTTTGAACCACTTTTAATGTGAAGTTTGATACTTGAAATAGTCAGAGTTTTTACAATAATTAATCTGTTTAATAAGATTAAAAGAAACTTTCAAATGTTTAGTCAACATATCCCACATTAGACATCCAGAAAGAAAATTTGCTGATATTTTTTTATTTTTTCAAAAGATAGTACCTCTTATGTATGTAATTTTTATGGTGCCATTAATGATGGAATTTTTTTTTTCATGTCTTGTCACTAATTGCCATTGAATTTGTACGCAACTTAACGATTTTCACACGAGCATAGAAGCCTCATACAGTACAGAAAAAATATTTTGCCTTTATTAATGAAGTACCTACAGCTTATCTTACTAATATATAAGGCAAAGTTGCTAAAACCGTTGTAATCGCTAACCACGAAAACTACTGAACCGGATTTTGCTAAAATTTTGTATTCTTACTCTTGATAACTCCGAGATGGTTTTCACATAGTTTTTTTTCTTGAAAAAGTTAATAACAATAGCGATAAATAAGCGCAAAGTTTTGCTAAGCTTTGCGCTTGAGTTCAGTAGTATCTGCTAGGGTGTGTCGAGGTAAAATTGAAACCACCCGCAATCAAAGATAGTGAAGAGTGGTTATAACATGCCTTACCGAGTCATCGATGGAAAAATACCACGGAAAAATGGGCGTTTAGGACGTCAGCGTCTTAGGTGTAATACCGGAAGAGGTCCGGCCATAGCGCAACCAGCTCCACCAACACTACAGGATTTTAAGGCCCTTCTTCCATCTGACCTGGTGCTGCCACAGCACCTATTGCTGCCAGAGCAAGCCAGGAAGAGCAACCTTGAGAAGTTTGAGCAGACACATCGGCTGCAAATTTTATCAGCCTCTTCCTCAATGGTTTGGCGCAACAGTATTCCCACGGAGAAGGTATTCCTCAGGCCCACTTCCCTGACTAACAGTCAGCAGTTAGTGATCCGTGGAATGACCCGAAGACAAAACATTCTTCGGCCAGCCACATACCTTCCTCCAGCACGTTCTCTATTCGCAGAGACTCCGAGGGCAAAGATTAAGCAATGCTGGGTCCAAATACTCGAGCTCCATGATCCCCGCCAACTTCGCAAAGTTAAGCGGCAGATATTTGTCGTTTATTACAGAACGCCTGATCCAGTGTGTCAGATCATCGATCCTCTACCAGCTCTTTATCATTAAGAATAAATAAAAATACAAAAGACATGAATAACTCCAAAAAAATGAAAAAAAATGTAATAAAATAAAATATGAAAAAAAGTAAAACAAGAAACGAAAAAAAAAAAAATTAATAAAACAAGAAATAAAGAAAAAAATAAAACAAGAAATTAAAAAAAAAAAAAAAAAACAAATGAAAAAATTATAAAGGAAACTAAAACAACAAACCAGGGGGTATAAATGGGTCATGGGACCCACGGTAAGAACGAAGTTCTGTAAACGTTAGTACTGCATTCATGTTGTTGACTAAAACAAAAACTTGAAAAACAAATAAAAAAAAAAAAAAAAACAATAGTTTAGTACTTAAAATGGTTGAACTTCGTGAGTACTGTATTTATGCACGACGTTCTTACGAAGTTCAACCATCGTGAGTACTAAATTATTTTTTTTTTTTTTTTCATTCGTTTTTCAAGTTTTTGTTTTAGTAAACAACATAAATGCAATACGAACGTTTACAGAGCTTTGTTCTTCCTTGTTACCTGAGAAATTGTGTCTATACTCATCTCATGTTTAAAGAACTTCGTTTTTACCGTAGGTCCCATGACCCATTAATACCCCCTGGTTTGTTGTTTTAATTTCCATTATAATTTTTTCATTTTTTTTCATTTTTTTTTATTTTTTTTATTTTTTTGTATTTCTTTTATTTAATTTCTTTTTTTATTTTCATATTTAATCTTTTTTTTTTTATTTCCTTTTTTATTTCATTTTTTTTCATTCCATTGTAATTTTTCATGTCTATTGTAATTTTATTACATTTTATTTTTCATATTCCATTTCATTAATTTTTTTTTAAATTTTTTTTTCACTTATTTTTTTGCGATTTTATAGCCCATTAATACAATTTTTGTTTTATTTTTATATAATTACTCAATGACATTGTGCCATTATTTGTTTATCAAATTCAAAGTAAGAGCCCTTAAAAACCGTTAAAATGATATGAAACTCGAAATATATTTATATAATGATCTTACATAATTCATTTATGATTGATTTGATCAATTACTTTATTTATGTAATTATGTGATATTGTGACATAATTTGTTTGTCGAATTCGAAATAAGCGCCTTTCAAAACCATTGATACGTTCTTCAACTCTATTCTACATGTTAATTTTCATAATTTATTAATTTATTAAATAATTTATTTATAACAGTAATCATTAGCATTATTTTAATGCCAAAAAAACCTGAGGTTTCAATAATCGGTTAGTATTTTATGCATCAAATGCATAAAATACTTTTATTTAATGCGTAATAACGCGCCTTATTCTATTTAATCTACATAACCATATTTATGCTAATTAAATTTTTGTTTCTTTAGATTTATTACTTAGAAGACAAATACACAATTTATCATTAATTGAATGTATTATCAGTAAATACATATAAAAATGGAATATGATAGTTACGAACCACAGGATAAGTACAAGAAACCGAGTTTCTATAGTCAGCAGCGCTCGTAGCAGAGTGGCTAAGGTACTGGACTCATATGCAGGAAGTGAAGGGTTCAAATCTCTTTATTGGAAAGTGCTTGTTTTTTTTTTTTTTTTTTTTTTATAGAATTGTTAAAGAAAAAAATTCAAAGTGAAATAAAAGTTATTGTGGGAAAATAAAATTGTAATTGGTTTAAAAATTAATTGCTTGGGAGTGTGAAGGGGAATGGTGGATAAAGGTGTGCAGGAGAGTAACAGGGCACGGTTGGCAGATATACATATATGGTGGGGGGAGGGGAAGTGTGTAGAGAACAGTTGGTGAGGGGGACGGGGTAAGGGGAAAACTTGAGAGGAAGAGACTTCCGTTTCAAAAAAAAAATCTGTCGGTTTTAAAATTCCAGCCCCCTGAGTACGCGACATGAAGAACTTCGTTCTAAAAATAATAATAAGTATCACCATCGGCCCTTTTCAGGGCCATTAATAAATTCTGCCTTAAGTCAACTGCCATCAATCTCATCGGTCTTTTTAAGGGCCATTAAACGTCTAACTACTTTGCCAAAAAATACATTTTTATTAAGACTGCTATTTCAGACTAATGTCTTGAAACGAATTGCAACGATTCGTCTACCAAGGATCTACATAAAGCCAGCCGATTTCAAAAAGAAGTCAGTCATTAACTGGCAGAATCCGAGAGCAGAGCTGTTTGTCGTGAGTCTGGGAACGCTGGCCCCCGACAACCCTCTACACTTAGAGTACTTAAACCAGAAATTACTTTTCCTCCAAGATTAGCGCTCAGCTAACTTGGCCAATCTAATCGGCACTTATCAGTGCCATTAAACGTTAAACAAATTTGCCTAAATATACATCATAACTTGACAAAGTTTGCAAAAAACAGCCCTTTCTAGGGGTTGCAAGAATTTTTAACAATGCCTTGAATTGTAAGAGGGCGAATCAGAAGGAGAACTTCTAATGCTTCAAATGTTTACAACTTTAGGCAACGAGAAACTGATGCAAAACATTCATCAAGATTAGAATAGCAGTGGAAAAATCGACGAATAAATAACCGTTTAAGTGACGGATCCACTTTTTATTACAACCCTGACATTAATTACTTGAATCTTTCAGCAATTTAAATTCGTGAAATAGTTTGTATATGCACACATTGTGGCGCTTAAAAATGGAGAGATGAAGCTCCAGAGCTTTGTTGTTCTGGTGGTAAAGTTCCTCTTGATCCATTGGAAAATCCTCCTGAATTGGTAAGGTGTCCGTTGATAGATGAACACCTCCTATCAAAACATTTCTTTGATAATGTCAGACGTTACAATACTCGATTTCAAATGACATCGTTTAAAGGTAAAGAGATCAGAGAAGGACACTTTATGACAACTTTCAAAGTTCAAGGTCAAGTATACTACTTAATAGGCAGCTTACTTCCTGAACAAAAAAAAATCCGCAGTGCTTACAAATCTATTTCATGCCTGAAGCAGAACAAATTTCTTTCCGGTCAGATAATGCCCTAAAAGAAACTTTGATTAAATCATTACAAAAAATTATGCATGATTGCAATCTTCTTATAAGAACTTTTGAATCCAATTATGATTTTCGAACAGTAGATAAACTTAAAAACTTGAAATTGATTATTTGTGCCGACCGAACCCCCGTTGGAGAGCAACGAGGACGATACAATGCGCCTAGAGTGAACGAAGTTGCCGCACTAATAGTTGACGAGGACAAAGGCCCTAGAGACATTATTCTAAATGGTCGACATGGGCGGTTGCAGCGACTTTCTGAGCTCCACAAATTATACGACTCTTTGCAATATTTTGTTATGTTTATTTTCCGAGAAAATGGATATTCTATTGATGTACAACTTTACAGTCTTCCAAACAAAACTGTTTTTTGCAAGCAATTCTACTCTTAGAGGCTTATGTTAAAAATGATCGTATAAATTATCTACTTTATTATAAGAACTTACTCAATCAATTTGTTGTTGATATAATGGCAAAAATGATCACAGAGCGTTTGCTTTACTTACGAACACATAAAAAACAACTGCGTGATGAAAATTACATTCATCTACAAGATGCAATAAATAATGATAGTAACATGGAACCCTCAAGTATCGGACCTGTAATTTTACCATCCTCATTCACTGGCCCACCGCGATATATACATGAACAAACTCAAGATGCAATAGCTTATATACGTGCGTTTGGGCGTCCATGTTTATTTTTCATCTTCACATGGAACCCTGAGTGGTCGAAAATAAAAAATGAATCACACAAATCAAAAACATTCAGACAGGCATGACATTGTTTCAAGGGTTTTTTACTTGAAATTAAGAAAACTTAAAGATGTCCTCATTAAGAAAGCAATATATGGCGAAGTTGATGCTTGGATCTATAGTGTTGAATGGCAAAAACGAGGCCTACCTTATGTGAACATACTTTTATGGCTTAAAACAAAAATTCAGTCGAATAAAATAGACAAGATCATTTCAGCTAAATAACCATAATATCCTCAACAAGATCCCTTGCTATTTAATATCATTTCAAAAAGTATGATTCATGGACCTTGCGGCTAATTCAACGTGGCTTCACCACGTATGAATAATGGAAAATGTACAAAAAAAGTATTCTCAAAACTTTGTTAGAGACACCCTAACTGCAGGAGACGGCTAGCCGACGTATCGTAGAAGAGCTCCTGCAGATAGAGGTCATAGTTCTGTACTTACAATTCGTGGCAAAGATATACACATTGATAACCGTTGGCTTGTACCGTACTCAGCCGTCTTATCTTAATGTTTCAATGCACACATTAACGTCGTACTTTGTCACTCAGTGCAAGCAATTAAATATATTTGCAAATATATAAACAAAGGATCAGATCGTGCTACTTTTTCAGTTAGAAATATTGACGAAATTGCTAACTATGCCAATGGACACTATATTCGTTTCTCTGAGGGATTTTGGAATTTTTTTAAATTTGAGATTCACACACGCTCTTCTACAGTCTTACATTTAGATGTCCATCTTGGTAATTATCAAAGAGTTTACATTAATCAGCAAAACATTCAACAAATTTTCTAAAATCTGAGAAAAACAATGTTGATGGCGTTTTTTGAACTTTGCCTAATAGATAATTTTGTTAAAACTCTTTTGTATTTCAAAGTTGCCGCCTATTACCGATGGGACAATAATGAATGTGTGAAAAGAAAACAAGGAAAATATATGTTAGGCTGGCCAGGAGTAAAAAAAAGATTCAGCCATACGTAGAGTTTACGCGGTTCATCGCATACAGTCAGAGTGCTTCCATCTTCGAATGTTACTCCAATATGTTTGAGGCCTAATTTCATTTTAGTACTTGAAAACCGTAGATGGTGCTACTTGTGCAACTTTTAAAGCTGCTTGCTACGAACTTGGTTTATTGGAAAATGATGATCAATGGAAAAAACACTCGCAGATGCTGCTTTGTCTGTAAATCCATCTAAACTACGTGACTTATTTGCAATTATTTTAGTTTTTTTGTGAGCCATCGCAACCTTAAATTTTGTGGGATATGTTTAAACAACAATTATGCGAAGATATTCTTCACTCTCGACGAATTTAACTCAACAATTTTGAAATCAAATTCACTGAAGAAATGTTCAACAGAGACTTAAATAAGTTGAAGACAAGATCATCTCTTTCGGAAAAAAATTTGGCTGCATTTGGGCTAAATTCACCGGTTCGAGATGAACTCTGTACTACTGATCCTTTTGAGCATTTTATCAGACGTGGTTATGATTATAACCATTTATACAATTACGTGGAGCAAAATCTTCCTAAGTTGGTTCCAAACCAACGACAAGCTTTTGATAGTATAATTAATGGTGTCTTAAATAGTAGTGGAAAAGTCTTCTTCCTGGATGCTTCTGGAGGCACTGGAAAAACATTCCTAATTAATCTTATGTTGGCCCAAGCAAGATCGGCTGGAAAACTGTCCCTTGCCGTCGCATCTTCTGGCATTGCTGACACTCTCTTGAGTAGAGGTAGAACATCTCACTCCACTTTTAAACTCCCATTATGTGTTTTTTCCAGAGAAGATTACACGTGCCCGATACGCAAAAGTGTCCGACTTGGAAAAATTCTTCAAGATACAACATTTATTGTATGGGATGAGTGCACAATGAGTCACAGAGCTCACATTAAAGCAATTAACAGAACATTGCAAGATGTAAGATCAAACCAAATAGTAATGGGTGGCATTACATTTGTTTTTGCCAGTGATTTTAGGCAGACATTACCAGTAATTGCGAGAGGAACTAAAGCTGATATTATTCATGCCTGTTTAAAATAATTATTTCTCTGGCATTATGTACAGTCTCTTCATTTACGTACTAATATAAGAGCACATCTCTGTGCAGGAAACACAGAATTTCCAACACAGCTGTTGAAAATTGGCGATGGCACGATGGAAAATAAAAACGGTTTTATCACCCTAGATCAAAAATTTATCAAACAAATCATACTAATGGTCATGTAAGAGAGCAATAATTTTACAGAAAAATTCTACAGCAGAGGAATTTAACAACATTGTCCTTCAAAAGTTTGTAGCTGATTCTCAAGAGTACCGCTCTATTGATTCAGTCATCGCAACTAAAGATGTTTATTATCCTCAGGAATTTTTAAACTCTTTAACTCCATCAGGATTTCCACCTTATAAGTTAAGTTTGAAAGTTGGAGCTCCGATTATGCTACTACGTAATTTTCAACCCTCAAACCTGTGTAATGATACTAGACTGCAAATTAAAATTCTGCGAAATAATGTCATAGAAGCTACTATTTTGACAGGTCCAGCATTTGATCAAATAGCTTTCATTCCCAGAATTCGGATGATACCAACTGATTTACCTCAGTTCAAGCGTTTACAGTTTCCTGTCAAAGTTTCTTTTGCCATGACAATCAACAAGTCGCAAGGACAGACTTATAATTTTGTGGGTGTAGATTAACGATCAAACTGCTTTTTACATGGACAACTGTATGTCAGGCTTTCACGAACTGGTGATCCACATCATCAGATTGTTTTAATTCTTTCTGGAAAAAAAACTAAAAATGTTTTATATACTGACATTTTGTGATTGAAAAAATAATTTTGAATTTTATGTTTTTCCCTACAGCTTTAACAACTAACCTTTTTTATATTATAACGTTAATAAGTACAAATCAACGGCCTTTTTTAGGGCCGATACCTATTTTATGACGTAAGGAATGCAATGTACTTTTTAGCATCATAACATTTTTTTCCTTTTTACAGTATTTTCATTGAGAAGTTTTTTTTTCCAAGAACTATAAAAATAGATGTAAAATTTTTTACTAAAAACGTTCTATATTAGGTGTCAACATACATGTGTTCCATTCAGTAAGTCTCGGGCAAAGCCGAGACGGGGGGCTGCTAGTATTATATAATACGATTTCATCAGCTTACAATGTTAAACAAGCTTTTCAGCTGGAGATAACAAAAAATCATTTGTGTCCTTCCCGGCAATAAATTTTGTTTACGTCCGCTTAGTAAGACGTTAAGTGACAAATGTAAGAGCACGGGATTTCTTTACGTCCACTGAGCGAGGCGCTTCTGCGAGGTCTGTGCTTTCAAGTGTACAACGAATATCTGTATATATAATGTGTATAACTTATTTCTGCATCTATATGTATAGTGGCCGAGTGTTGTTTTTTTTTTCTTGGCAGCCAGACGCATGTGCACATCGTCTTTTTAGTGTTTTCTCTTGCCCACCTTTGTCTTGGCGTCGAGTCAGCTTGCGCGCCTATCAACTATAGCGTTTCCCGGTTGTTTACAATCTCTAACTTATCGTTTACCGTATTGATAATCTTTTTCTCGTCTCTTGTGCACATGTACTACAAATTACCACTACGTGCTTTATTTCAAGTTCAAAGTTACTAATAGGTACTGGTGAGTAAATTTTTATGGCTTTCTGAAAATCTAGTACAACCTAATAAGGATACGGAGCTACAATGACGGTTTTTTATAGCATTGCATCATCAACACAACTATTCTTACATAATTATTAAAAAATATCGTTAAACGATTCGAGTGACTTTGAGTTTAAAGAGACAGTTGTGAAAAAATTAAAAGAGACAAAGTTAATCATTAGTGGGCTGCGCCAAAAGTCTCTGGCGTAAATTGTTCAACGTTCGAACCTAATTCAACAGAGAATAATAAAGAAAATAAGATATCGAAAAAACAACATGAAAACAATAAAGAGTTAGTTGAAATATCTGAGCCATTCGATAATATTTTAAAGGAAGAAAGCAGCATTTATAAAAAACTAGCAGGAAAAAAATCACTGTGTGGGACTTGGAGTCCTCCAAAAAGAACGAAGTTCTCGCATGTATGTAGAAATCACATGTATACTGTAAAATACAAGATTCGTAAACATATGTAAGTTCAATATGTATTTTTTATCATGGGTTACGGCGGTAAATGTCTTTCCTGAACATTTGTCATCTATAAAAGGCTTGGGAAACCATTAGCCAGAAAGCATTAATTTTTATTTTTTTAACCATATTCTAATTCTAATTGTTTATTAAAAGTAATAATTATTAGGTATAAAATATGTTATTTGGTTAATAAAAACAAGGAACAAATAATGAAATATGCAAGAAGTAATTTGTTAAAATATTTGTAAAAAATTCAGACATCATTCGTAGTCGTTTGGATTTTGCTAAAAAGTTCCCAGAGATTTTAACAACCAACCTTTTTTTGGTACATGTTTTTTCAAAAATTTGGAAATAAGTGTATATCAGTCGAGCAGATTTCATATGTATTAATAAGCATTTATTAAATTATCATTAATTTGTTACTTTTAAGATGAATAAATAATTGATTATACAATATCTCACATTTTTTCAAAATTTTCATATTAAAAAAAAAATTTTTCAGTACTATAGAAATACAGTAATTGACTTGTAATGCGTTTTTTTCTCTAATAATATCAAGAGAGATGGGAGGAGCGCAAATATATGCAGCAATGATGGAAATTAATTTTTTCATATGGATGAGCTTACATACACGCTTTTACGCATACTTGACGAATTTTTTTTGTAATAAAAAAAAAATTGTAGATCTATTTGAAAATGAAACAGGTTTATCTAAGAGTAATATTTCATAAAAATAAATTTTGGGGGGTTCATCCAGATCTTATAAATGCAATTTTAAATGAATAATATCTGTCAAAAAAACCTATGTGTGAAAACGTCCTGAGGGTACATTCACTGTGATTTACTACTATGCTATTGAAAAATGTTATAAATATGCAATAAATGTGAGCGTGACGTTACATATGTAATCAGCGTAGGCAGTAGGAAGTTGTTTTGAAATTATTGGATGATTCGATGAAAGTTCACAGTCTTGAACTGGCCAGCCTCCATATTGTTTATATTGTATCGTGCCATAATATATTATTTATAATTGTTCAGTATATAAATATTAAAATATTTATTGAAACCACACCCAACTAACGTAAGTATAGTCATTTTAACGATAATTGTACCACTTTTGTATACAGTATGGTTTTATGGAAGATATATTTATATTTATAATTATAATATCTGCCATATAATTTTATAGAAGTATAACTTCTTACTTGGGTACCAAAGCACCCATTGTCCATTGGTTTTTTTAAATTTAGTATTCAAATTTGCCAGTAATTTCCCACTAGTTATGTGATTGAGGTGCCTGTGCTTAGACGGGTGTAAGAGTCGTGTGTATGCATGTCGACCAAAAAATGCTTCCATTTATTTAAATAACATCAGTTTGCAAAAATTCTTTTTACATTCAATCCGTAATCAAATTCGTTTTTTTCTCACGCTTTCTGACTGGTACGTCCATGCGCTGACTGGCTCTTTCTGTGTTGCCACTGGTCCTCTGTGCTCTCCCCTCTCTAAAACTGCACGCTTTTTCCTTATACTTTCTGGCTGATGAGTCTCTGCATAAGCTGGCTGGCTCTCTCCCATTCTGTGCGTCACCACTACTGTTCTAAACTCGCATCTCCTTCAGGTTTACGCTTTATTCTCACGCTTTCTGGCTGATAGGTCCCTAAGCTGGCTGAGTCTCTCTCTCTCTCTCTCTCTCTCTCTCTCTCTTTCTGTGCCACCACTACTGCTCTGAGTCCTCCTTCCTATAAGTGCACGCTTTATTCTTACGATTTCTGGCTGATGGGTTCCTGCACTGACAGACTCGCTCTCTCTCTCTCTCTCTCTCTCTCGTTCTGTTCATCCCTAATACTCTGTGTTTTCCCTTTCTACAAGTACAAGCTTTATTCTTAGGCTTTCTGGCTGATAGGTTTCTGCACTGGCAGGCTCTCTCCCTCTCTCACTCTGTGTTGCCGCTACTACTCTGTGATCCCTTACCCCTAAAAGTACACGCTTTTTGAAGTTATACTTCTGTAGGCACGTTACACGCGAGGGTAACACAACAACTTCAGATTTTGACCTTGAGAAAAAGTGTGACGGAAGTCGATTTTGCTTGATTCTCCCCTCTTCACCTCGTCCCCCGTAGTGTAATTCCAGTGTCCTCTACACCACATGACACTGCATCACATCGTAACGCTACACATTTTAAATTTTATTTCTATTTCTTTTAATCAATTCTTAAAAAAAAAAAAAAAAAAAACAGTTCCCAAAGAGATTTGAACCCCAGACCGCCTGCACACAAGTCAAGATTTTTGCCTATTTTGTTATAAACAGTCTGAATATAAAAAATTCGATTCCTGCAAGTTATGGTATAGTTCGTAACTTATTTTTTATGTCAATTTTTATTTAATGTATATTAATTAATTTGGTTTGGTTATAAATTCTATTATTAAATAATTTACTTAAGAGAATAATTTTTTTTTTTCAAATGCTTTTTCGGAAAACTTGGCAATCAGTATCTTGTTACGTAGGATTCTTGAGGTTTTGAAGTGTGCACGAAGTAAATAGTGGAGGAACTAGTATCAATTTCTTTTTATCTAAAACAAGAGAAGAGCGCGTCACATGGGTGAGACTCTTGTCCTTGCCAGTTCCAACCAGAGAGAGAAACCTCCCTTGAGCATCCTATCTATTTATCTCTCTGCTCTCTCTCACTGTAATCGTCTTCAGTAAGCCCAAGGAACAGGAGGCGCACATACGTATAGCTATGATACCGTAAGTGGCTCGTCTAAGGCCACGCCGCTATCGTCCTCGATGGTGTTATGCTCATTTTACTGTTAAGTATGTTTGTGTTAGAGTATTGTGATTATGTTATGTTGTTTGCGTTATCTATGAGATTCCTGACATAGAAGTAGAAAAGTGGAAAAAAAGAAAATCCTGTCCCTTTTCCTTCTTTACATAAATTCGCTTAATTGTTTTTTTTGTGTATAAACAGTTATTGTTTTTGTTCACGCTCTTCTTCCTTTACATTGTAGTGCAGTATTGCAAGATTATTATTTATTCATTCCTAGAGCTTAATAATTAAGAGTGTAATAATATATTTTAGTATGAAAAACAATCCTCTAAATTTAACAGCTAAGGGTTATTACTTAGTCCTAGTGCTTATTGCAACTACTTAATTCTACTTTAAGTTATTAACACTTAATTTTGTAAAATATGGTATTACAGTATGTTATGATGTGTTGTATATTATTACTTTTCTCCTACATTTTGTCTGATCATTATTTTTAATACTTTTTATTAGTGTTATATTGTTGGTATAATTGGCTACGCTACGAGCCTATTAGATGTTATGGTATTTAATGTATTTTTTTGTTCGTTAATATGGTAACTAAATTATAATAAGCAACCGTAACTTAGTTTTATATACAAATATATATATATATATATATATATATATATATATATATATATGCAAATATATATATATATATATATATATATATATATATATATATATATACATACAAAATCAAGATGGCGCCAGACGTAGACGATGCGAAAATTCCAACGCCAAGTAGTTTTGAATGTTGTAAGGAAAAACCGGAGGCTAGAATCTGTGTATGTGTCCAGTGTGGATCACTTTTTCATGTTAGATGTGCTGAAAGGAAAAAGTTTTACGGACTTGGTGGTGTTTTTGGAATATGCCAGTGTAATATGGAAATAACCTCAAAATTAAACACATGCTATTTAAGCACAATTAAAAAAGATAAATATTATGTCAAAAATATAATGAATCTATTGATAAAAAAAGATACTGAACTAAAGGAAATCACTGAAAGAAAAGAATATTATAAGGAGGCTTACAACAACTTAATGAATGAAAGATCTATAGAAGACAACAACAGTGACAAATTGGGAGAGGAAATAAAAAAACTTATAAAAGAAAACACTCAATTAAAAGATAAAGTTGAACAAATAAAAGAAAATGAGAAGAATGACACACATAAGAATAACAATGTGGAATCACAGGTATTACAAGATAAAATAAATCAATAGGTGTAGTTAAACACAGAAATGACGAGTAAAAATAAAGTACTAGAGGACTATATACAAGTACTAAGGAATAATAAAACATATGCGCAAGTAGCAGAGGCTCTCCCAGGCAAGCAGCAATTCAAGCAAATAAGAAATTTTAACACAAACCAATCCATAATTATAACACCAACAACAACACGAACAGCTGATAAAACCAAAAGCGACATAGAGACAAAACTTAATCCTGAAGACATAAATGTGCAAGTTATCACAGTGAAAAAAATGAATGAAGGGAAAGTGAAGATTGTATGTCCTAACAAAGAAGGATTAGATAAGCTTGTTAGGTGACGACTTGCGTAAATTAATAAATTTTTATTTTTATTCTATTTTATCCTGTTATATTTCATTCCCAATAATAAAATTTTAAGACTCTTTACAGAGTCATACTCAACGAGAGTCGTCGCCTAACAAAGCTGACTGTGTACTTCGTGGCTCTTGGAAGTGTCAAGTGACAACCGAAGCGAGCCATGAAGCCTAAACACATGAAGTCAGCAAGTACCGGCCCCATAGCAAGTAAGACAAAGAAGTTTTAACTAAAACTTCGTGCAAGGTGCATTTCTTTGCACGGCGTTTTAGTTAGTAGCCCGCTGCCGCTCATCAAGTGCAGACGTAATAACTAATTTAAGATTAACCAGACGTTCCGTCTATGTTTTTTTTCTTTTCTGTTTGCTTATATGTATACTATATGTATACTAGTTACATAAAATAAACTGATATAAAACTAATTGGAAAAGGTATTTAAATTATTATAAAATAATAAATAACAAATAAATGAACATTAAAATAAATAATTATAAATCGACGGAAAGAGGAAGTGCAGGTCATCCGAATCAATAATTAGCGTAAAGAAAGGTAAGTTAATCTGGATATTATATTCAACACTCTACTTCTTCCTTCCTTTTGATTTTTCTCAAACAAACAAATAGTTGGACTATCTGCTGTCCCACAGCCTGTGAAGGAGCGTGAGACTGTAGTCCACAGTTTTTAGTTTTTGATGTGAAGCTGAAAACAAATGTAAATGACATTAAACGTTATTTAACAAAGCTAAAGAATTAACTACACAGTTCCCTTAAAAAGGAATATGAGGTTAATCCAGAAACTTTGGAAAAGCCAAAAATAAAAATAATTGGAATGGACAAAAAATACGAAAATAAGAACTAGAAATAAAATTAAAAGAACTTAACTTTCCAGAAGACAAAAATAAATCTTTAAAAGTCACACACATACAAGAAGTACAGGGTGTTCGAAATTCAGGACGTTATAACATGTATAACAAGGATAAGCAAGGTAATACAACTTATAATGCCTATGTAGAGTTGGATCCTGGCTATTTTCATTACATAATGTCAACAGGAAAGGTATACGTTGTCTGGCAACGTTGTATAGTATACGAAGACATAAACATGAGCAGATGCTACAAATGTGCGGGTTATGGTCATAGTGCTAAGAAGTGTAATAATAAATTTCCATGTATCTATTGTGCAGATGAACATGACAGTAAAACATGTCAAAATAAGCAACAAAAGAAATGCTGTAACTGTCAAGCAGCTAACAATAAATATAAAATTAAAAGAAGCATCAATCATATAGCAAGTGATTATACAAGTTGTGAGACATGTAAATCCAGACTACAATATCTAAGATCGAAAATTGACTACTCAATCTCTACTTCATAATGACTACAATGTTAGCAGAGGATTTTACAAATGAAGAGGACTTATTTATTGCTGAAAAGGATTTTGTAGATTTGAAATCTGCCAACAAAGAATTACAAAGCAAGAAAAATATTTTTTTGTGTGTCAATATAAGAAGCTTAAACTCTAATATAAACAAGCTTGACATCTTTGTTGACAGATTAAGTAATAAACCATTGGTAATAGTTTGTACAGAAACATGGAACCTCACTTGTGTTGATGTTTACAAACTAAAAGGGTATGATTTACATTATAATAATAATGAAATTAATAAAGCTGATAATGTGGTCATATTTGTTAGAGAAGACCTAAACTATAACATGGAAAGTGAATTCATAGATGATCTAAAAATAATCAGCTGTGTTCTAAAATGTGAAAATGAAAAAGTAAAAATCTCAGGTGTGTACAGATGTCATGATTATAAAAAAGACATGTTTATTTTAAATTTTAAAAGCTAGTTGAATAAAAATAAGAAGTATAGAAATCATTATATCTTTGGTGATTTTAATATTGACTTGATCAAGATAGATGATGATGGGCAAAATTTTCTATTTAATTTTCTTGAGTCTCTGTATACACCCTTGTATAAAACGATAACTAGGCCCAATGATAATAATCCAAGTGCAGGAACATGCATTGATAATGTTTTTGCCGAGTCAAATTTGAATTATACATCATACAAAATTAACGAACTATTCAATGATCACTATCCGCTCATAGTAAACATAGACTCTAAAATAGACAGCTCTTTGAGCAATCTAAAGGTAAATTTCATCAACTACAAAAAATTGAACAAATTGGCAACAAAAACACACTGGCACAAATTTTTATCCATGCAGGATCCTGATATGGCTACTAATGAATTTATTAGTACAGTAAAAAAATTAATAAAAAGAGTACAATCAACGAGAAACAAAAATAAAGAAAAAAATAGGCCACGCAAACTATGGATTACTACAGGAATTTTAAAATCATGCAACACCAAAGAAAAATTGTACAGTACGTGGAAAGCGAATCCAGAAAATGTTAAATTGAAAGAAAACTACAAAAAGTATGAAAAAATTCTTGCTAAGATCGTTAAGATAGCAAAATATAGTTATGAACAAAAAAATGTAAATAAGTGTGGCAAAGATAGTAAAAAGCTATGGAAATACATACATAGCAAAATATCTTTAAGTAAAAAAGAAAAGAAAAATAAAGTTGAAAGGTTAATGGATAACAACACAATACTGGTTGTTACGTTCAAGCAAAAAATGCTTGACGAATGCGGGGATCTTAATATCGATTGTTCGGAAATTACTGAGGATCAATAAACTGTTGAGTGGTAGTTGTTTAAACAGCGTTTATTTAATAGCGTATGTATTTACAATAGCGGTTAGCGGAGCTCAGAGCACAATTGATGTTGGCTCTTTGCTTGTTGAGACGTATCTGATTTATTACAATAATAGCGGAGAGAATAACTTAAGTTAACTATACAAATATACACTGTAGTCGTCATATGAGTCAGAGTAGAAAAAGAGATAAGATAAGAAAATATAAGTTCTGAAATTTAAGTATGTATAAATGTAAAGTGAAAGTTATAAAATTGATAAATGTTACTTTTAGATGATAAAGCAAAGATAAAGCTATTACAATTCCAGGAAATATAACTATTGCATTTAACGTATTGTGCTAAAGAAAATTAGAAAATGAAGAGAGAAAATTAAAAGTTCACGATTGGCGTGAACACTGGTCAGGCCATGTGATATTGCTGATTCTTTTAACGGTTACTTTGGCGGTATTGGGAAAAATTTAGCTAGTCAGATTATTAAACCAAAAAATGAACAAATAAATCTTCCAAGTTACTATGAAAGTACAATGTTTATTGACCCCACATCGCTACTGGAGATGATGAAAACAATTAAGCAATTAAAAAATAAAGAATATGGAATCGACAGGATTAGTTGCACAGTATTAAAGAGTATAGCTAGACACATTATTAGCCCGTTAACTCATATATTTAATATTTGTATAGATAAATCAATCTGGCCAGTTGCTCTAAAGAGGGCTGAAGTAGTACCGATATTAAAATCTGGTGATAGAACATTACCAACAAATTATCGACATATCTCACTCATATTAAATATTGCAAAAATATTTGAAAAACTTATACACTCAAGACTATATAATTTTTTGGATAGAAATAGTTTAATATAAAATAAACAATTGGGATTCGAAAGAAATATTGGTACAAAAGACGCTCTCTTTTTTGTAACTGACAACATTGTGAACAAAATAAATGATAATCAAAAAGTTGTGGGCACGTTTCTAGATCTGGCTAAAGCTTTTACACGGTCAACCACAAAATTTTATTAATAAAGCTGGAAATGTATGGTGTTAGAGGTCATGCTAAAGAATTATTAAGAAGTTATTTAACAGATAGGCAACAAAAAGTAAAAATCAATGACTCATAAGGTAAAAGTACGTATTATGGATACAAATTTCGATTGTTAAGTTTCATCGACCAATATTAAATAAAAAAATAGTCATATGTCCATAATTTTTGGTTTTAATAGAAGCGCTATGCTCTTCTGAACAAATTGACATTTTTGAAATGAAATTTAGATGTAAAAAAATAATTTTATAAGCAAATATTGACACGATCAAAATGTCCATAACTATGGAATAGCTAAAAAGTTTTGTCCATATTTATGAGACACAAGTCCCAATTATGAAATTTACATGTTAATTAAATGGGCTCGTGCGTTTCATGAATAGGAACATCACATATTGCAGGTTATGTTTCAAACTGTCCGTATTATGAAAACCGGATTCGTAATAATATATTTTTCAATATAATAATGTTTGAAATTGTTAACTATTTTTGTTAATTTGATACGGTAGTATTATAGAGATTCTTCAGTATATTTTATTTTTATTATTAGAATTTTCATGACTATTGAATCTTGAGTTTTCATAATATGGGCACGTTTCATATTGCGTACTTTTACCTTATAGGGAATTTCTAAATGTAAATACAGGTGTTCCACAAGGTACAATACTTGGACTTCTTTTATTCGTGATCTACATTAATTCTTTTTTGGGCAACCTCGTTTTCTCACTTTTTTCATTTTTTTTTTTTTATTTTTGCATAGTTTTTTGTTTATTTCTACTTTTTCCTCGGATTCAGAGTCTCTTTTATCATTAGCTTGGCCATATATTCTCATATCACGTTTACTTCCTTTCCATCCATCAAAATTGTATTTTTTTTCTGAACTTTCTTATCTAAATCCTCTTAATCAAAGTAAATAATTTTTCCTTTTTTAGTATTTCCCTGAATACGCTGTTTACGGGTCGCTCGTATTTTAAAAATGCGCGCCGAAGGCCCATCATTATCAGCTAATCCTTGTTTCTCCTTTTCGTCCACCAACTGATACGGTTCTTGGCGTGGCCGCTCCATATTTATTTCTCCCTCTCTTATTACTAAATTTCGAGAGAGTGCGTCACTTTCAGCCTATTGAATCTTATGTCGGGCTCCGTTGACGTATGATAATGTTTTAGTGGTTTATGATCTGAGACCACTATAAAATTGGGCCTAAATAAGTATTACCGAAACTGTACTTTTGCGAACACTATCGCCAACCAATAATGAGACAGTATACGATATTGTAAGTCGAGCATGACGTTCGTTTTATCTTCCGTTTACTTTATAATATACAGTCTTTTGCTTTTTACCTACGTACATTCTATGATGTTACTTTTGAATGAAAAATTTTTTTACTAAATAATTATTTTTGGGAATTTTTAATCATACAATAAGTTTTCGTCAATCCACTTGCAGTGTTATGTTGTGTCCTAACACTTACATTGTTGCCCTGGGGATGGCGTCAGCATGACGTCGAAATATTAGCAGTTTTGTTAATTATTAAAATAAAGTCATGCTCGAATTACCACTTCGTGTACTGTCTTATTATTGATTATGCGACTATGAAGCGAGTGTTATGATGATTTACCTTTATACTAAGGCCAACATTTTCTTATCATACGTCGGGTAGCATAATTCGCTCCCTCGGAGGCATCGTGAAGCATATTCACACGGTTTATCTATCCCACTTCGCCTTGGCTTAATATTGCCCTTATTGCATAATCTGACGCGTCAATTCTAACTATAAAGGGCTTGTCAAGATTAGGTGCAACAAGTACCAGCTCACTATATAATGCTTCGACAACTGTCGTAAAGGCTTGCTCCTGTTGATCTTTCCATTTAAACTCTGTTCCTTATTTCTGGAGCTTGGAGAGCGGCTGAGCAATTTTTTCGTAATTCTGGATGAATCGTCTGTAGTAGCCAATAAATCCAAGAAACTGTTTAAATTTTTTGGCATAAGTAGACCCTGGGTATTTTCTTGCCGCCTCGATCTTCTTTGGATCCGTTTTCATTGGTCTATCCCCAACAATATGCCCGAACACTTTCGCTTCCTGTTTTAGAAATTGGCGCTTCTTAGGTTCGATGGTCAAGTTGGCCTCTCTCAGGCGGCTTAAAAGTCTAATAAAGCGTCTTCTGTTTTCCTAAAGGTCCTCGGGAAACACCATTATGTCATCTAAGTACACCTCTATTTCGTGCCTTTGTAGAACCGCCAAAGCGAGAGATATCGCTCTTAGAAAATTATTGGGTGAGTCCGTACATCCCATTGGCATTTTTTTATACTGATAATGCTCGTCCGGCCCAGAGAATGCCGTTTTATATACGTCCTCTTCGAGGACTTGGTTAATGGCCGCGCGAGTGAGTGGTTGCGTCCGAGAGAAGCTCTGTGGCAATCGATCTGTATCGTGTGTTTTAAGCATTCTTTATTATTGTTAACTGTGTGATTTTGAGTGAGTTATAAGAATAGATCGGATCATGCAGGTAGTTTTTGTGGAAACCGTGCGTCTCGGTTATTTTTAAGCGAAAAGGTGAAGGTGTGTGTTTTATAGGTTAGGACGTGCGGCGCGGCAAGACGCGGCCTGCTTGTGTGCGTTTTAGACGAAGTATAGGAAAGGTTTTTCTTCTATACGGAAGACAATATGTCAGGGAAGAGCGGTGAGAAAGTTGATAAGAAGACGATGGACATTAAGAAGAAGGGTGAGAAAAGCGAGGACAGTGCGAAAGAGAGAAATGTGGCGGTGGAGGTGTGTACGGGGGGGAAGGCGGTGGTGAAAGGTATAGGGGAAACGAAGCGAAACAAAGCAAGCGTGACTACGAAAAGGCAGCCAGCTATAACGGATAGCTTTGCGAGAACGGTGAAATTCGACAAGAGAGAGAAAGTGTTGGAATGCGGGGGCTGTGAATTGTTGAGGGAGGAGGTGTGTGAATTAAAAGATTGTTTGAATAAAGAACGGGAGGCGTTTAACAAAGTGAGAGATAGTATGATAGAAAGAATGGAGGTAGAGCTGAAAAAGATAAGGCAGGAAAATGTTGTGTGTGAGAAAAACAAAGTTGAAATTAAGGCGATAGAAGTTGATTTGTCTGAAAGAATCGAGAAATTGGAGATTGGGTGGCAGGATTTCAGGGCTAAAGTCAAAGCTACGATGGATAATTTTGAGAAAATGGTCGATAAAGCAGGTAGCATCGAGGAGGCATTGAGGGCGGAGGAGAGGGAAGGCAGTAAAACGAGTAGTAGTGTTGCTCCGGGACAATCGGGAGGGTCGATATCTAACGATGGGAAATCGCTGGCCGGTAGGAGCTGTTTCTCAGATTTTGAAGTAAGCGCGATGAAAAGATTAGTCAAATGGCAGGATGAGATGTCGAGACAAGCAAACTTAGTCTTTAGAGGCTTGTCTCTGCACGGTGAGTGGCGAGTTGGGATGAATGTATTTTTAAAAGAAAAATTGTATGTCGATGTGAATGTAGAGCATGTGAGAAAGAGTGGAAGTGTGTTCGTAGTGAGGTTTAGCAAGAAGAAGGATAGGGATCTAGTGTGGCAAAATAAGCATAAGCTAAGGGGCTCGAAATTTTACATAGAGAATGATTTAAGCTATGAAGAGAGAAAGAGGCAGGAGTTGCTGGGGAAGTGGGTGAAGAGTAAAAAGGAGATAGGTTATCAAATAAAAAGTAGCATGGGTGGTTTTTGGTTAAATGACAAATGGTTTAAGTGGTTAGGTGAAGAAGCAGCAGAGAAAGTATGCGTGAGAATAGAACGTGCGAGTAACAGCAACGGCGATAAAAGCGGTGAGCAGAAGTCAAGGGGGAATGTGGAAGGGGAAGATGGTGCAGTGCAACAGCAGAAGAAGAAAAGTAACTTGACGCAACCGGAGTTTACCGAGAGTATGGAAGAGATTTTTCGGTAGGGCCCGGAAAAAGTGTGTTGGACGCTGTGCGAAAGAGGAAAGGTAATGCATGTAAGAACGTAATAGGTTATAATAATTGTAAAAGTTCTAGGAATTTCATTTTTTGGAACTGCGCGGGAATTTTAAATAAAGATAGAGATTTTTGGAACTTCGTTGAAAAATATGATTTTATAAGCTTATGCGAAACATGGTTAGAAAATAAAAGTTGGTTAAATTTAGAAAGAAAACTGTCAAAAAACTTCATTTGGAAATCTATAGATGCGGTAAGAGAAAATAAAAAGGGTAGAGCGAAAGGCGGATTTTTGTTAGGTATTAGAAAAAATTGGTTAAAAAATGGAAATGGTTTGAATGTAACAGTTGAAAAAAATATTGTGATAAGTAGTTTTATAAATAATAATAAGGTTGTAAATGTATGGTCGGTGTACAATTCCGGTAATCTAAAGGAGGTGGTCGAATTTTTAGAGGCTTATGAATTTGTTGAGGGGGAGAAGGTAATTATTGGGGGGGATTTTAATATCAGAACGGGAGGGCTAGGTAGTTTTGTGGAAGGGGAGTCGGGTGAACTTAAAGGAAGGAAAAGCAAAGATGCAGGGATTGGAAATGAAGGTAGGCATTTGATAGAGGTAGTGGAAAATAAAGGATTTTATATTTCAAACGGGTGGCATGAGGGGGATGAGGAAGGTGAGTTTACATACATAGGGCCGAGAGGAAGTACAGTAATTGATTACGTGCTAGTTAATTGTTTTGCTTTGGACTGGGTTAATAAATTTGATATAAAGGGAAGGGTGGATGCGGATCACTTGCCCCTCTGCCTCGAAGTACACGATGGTGAAAGTAGAGCGGAGCGGGAGTGCGGAGCGCAAATGAAAAAAATGTTTTGTTCATGGTCGGAAGAAGATACAGCGAAATTTCAGCAGGCGGCAGAAGATTTGTGCGAAGAATGCATAGTAACGGAGAAGGATTCCGTACAGAAAATTTGGGATGGAATCAAGAGTATAGTAGACAGATCTGTTATAAAAAAGGAGAACAAGTACAAGGTATGGAGGTTAGGCGAAAGAAAGTGGTGGGATAGTGCATGTAGGAAGAGGAAAAGAAAAGTGAAGAAGGCGTATTATAATTGGAGAAAAAATCTGGTAGGAAAAGTAGTATATTTGAAAGAGAGAAGGGAATGGAGGAAGATGTGTGAAGATAAGGCAGCCAACCTTAAGGAGATGGAAGCAGCACAGCTTAGGAGCATCAAGCACGAAAAAGATGTGTGGAAGTTCTTAGGCGCTGGTAAAAAGAAAAATTTTGTTGAGAATGACATTTCAATGGATGCATGGAAGGAATATTTTAGAGTTCTCATTGAGGGAAGCTGTGAGAGAATGGTGGGAGCAAGAAGGAAATTGGAGGCAGAGGATACTGAAAGTCTAATGGAGGAGGAGGTAATAATGGCGATTAATTCGTTAAAAAAAAGGAAGGCAGCTGGTTGCGATGATATTTCGAATGAAGTCTGGAAACACGGTGGACCAAAATTATCCAAAAGATTGATGTTTATGTTAAAGAAGATATGGGCGGGAGAAGGTTTGCCCGAAGATTGGAAGTTGGCGGTAGTGGTCCCGCTTTACAAGAAAGGTGACGTCAACGAGGAAAAAAATTATAGGGGGATCTCCTTGCTGCCGACCTCATATAAGGTGTACACAGAAGTATTGAGGTGTAGACTGGTGAGGGAGGTGGAGGCGAAAGGAATTCTCCCGGAAGGGCAGGCCGGATTTCGTAAGGGGAGGTCTACTACGGATAACATTTATATCCTGAATCATGTGGTTCAAACGGCAAGGTCTAAGAAAGAAAAAGTTTTTGCAAGCTTCGTGGATCTAACTGCGGCTTTTGATACGGTTAATAGAGAGAGGCTATGGGAGGTGATGAAGGAGGAAGGCATAAGTAAAGGTTTAATTGAAAGAGTGAAAGAACTATATGAAGAAACGATGGTTACGGTAAAAGTGAACAATACGTACTCCGACAAATTTTGGAGTTCGAAAGGTGTGAGGCAGGGGTGCGTGCTGAGCCCGATCCTGTTTTGCATTTATATAGCTGCTTTAGAAAAAGAATATAAAAATAGGAATGTAGGTGGGGTAGTTATTGGAGGAATAAGGGTTTGGTCGTTAGCTTATGCGGACGATCTAGTCCTACTAGCATTAAACAGGGAGGCAATGTTAGATATGTTGGGGGTATTAAAGAGGTTTTTGGAAGGCAGAGATCTGATTCTAAGCGTAGTAAAGACAAAAATTCTAGTGTTTAATAAGGGCAGGAACAGTGGGAAAGAAAAATGGCTGTACAAGGGAGAGGAGATGGAGGAGGTTAAATCCGTTAAATATTTAGGTTTTATCTTTAATAGGGAAGCAAATTTTAAAGATCATATAGAGGAGCTTAAAAAAAAGGGGATTATTGCGGCGAAAAGAGTGTGGGGGCTGGGGGAAAGAAGGTGTAAAAATGATTTCAGGAGAAGGAAGATGTTGTTTAATTATCTGGTTAGAAGTGTTGTGTCATGTGGGGCGGAGATCTGGGGTTATGAGGAAAAAAAGGAATTGGAAAAAATACAGCTGGATTATTTTAGATGGGTATTGAGGCAGGATTTTTGTACACCGAGATACATAGTCTATAGGGAAACCGGCATAGATAAACTATGTGTTGCGTGACGGGTGAGAGCGTTAAAATTTGAACGGAAAATACAAAGTCTAGAGGAGAATAGGTTATTGAAGGTGTGTAGAAGTGAGAAAGAGGAATGGAATGAGTGTGATTTATATAGTGCGGAAAGAAAAAAATTTTGTAACTACGTAGGTCTAAGCACAATGATTGTTAACCAAGGATTAAACTCTGATAGGGATATTATTGCGGAAATCAGTCAAAGGATGAAAGATATAGAAAGGCAGGTATTGGATAGTAAAATTAGGGAATCTAGATATAATACTAGATACGCGAGTATCATACCCAAAGAAGTACCGAAGTACCTGACTAGATGTAGAAAAGAAAGTGAGATTAGTATAATTGCGAAAATAAGATGTGGTAATTTTGATGCGAGGAATAAATATTGGTTAAAAGCGGAAGACAGGTTATGTATGCTATGCAAAAGAGACTCAGGTACATTGTATCATATTATAAATAGGTGTGAGGTGTGTACGAATTGGTATGAAAACAGAGCGGAAATAAAAAGAATGATCAATAAATATGTTACTAGCAAGCTCGGAATGAATGAGGTAATTAAACTGTTCATAAGGTATGAGAAGGAATGTAAAAAAGGAGAGCGGACGGTATGATTTTGTTAGCGAGGATTGCGAGGAAAATTAGCCACAGAGCTGGGTATGTGAGGTATGTTTGTATGATTTTATCTGGGACATGTGAGTATTTAATTGTAAGATGTGGATGGATTGTGTGGGATCGGATAAGTTATTTATTTTCTTTGTAAACCAAGTCCTTTTTCTGGGCCAATAGGCTGATCAATAAATAAATATTAATATACGTCCTCTTCGAGAATTTCGATCTGAAAAAACCCTTGTTTCAGATCAAATACTCTTAAACATCGAGCCGACGCTAAATGCTCGAGTATATCACTCAGGAATGGTAAGGAATGGCAGCTTCCTACGGTAATTTTGTTAAGCTGTCTAAAATCAGTTACCATCCACCAACGCTTCTCTCCGTTCGGCCCCGCATGCTTGTATACAATCCACTTGTTAGAATTGTCCGGCGATTTTGATAGTTCGACTATACCTTGTTCAAGCAATTTTTTTTTCTCTCTTTATTTGCTCTCTTAGTGTCAGCAGATACCTATAGCGCTTAGCTGTCACTGGTTTATTAGTTGTAGTCTTGAATCAATGCCTTAATATGATAGTGGCTTTTAACGGCTCTCCATCTAGACCAAACACAAAGGGATTATGCTCTATAAGTTTTCTAACATGTAATTTTTCCTCTTCGTTACAACTAGACACGTTCCATTATTTTTTTCATTGTTCCCTTCGTCGATGAACGGTTTAGTTTCTTGTATTACCTCGCACTCTAATAAATCGATCTCGGGTATCCATTTTCTAACTGTTTTGTCTTTTGTATTTATGCACTCTGCATAGACTTTCCTCTCATTTTATGTGGCAGATTTCCAAACAGTACGCCTTCTTTATCCATTTTCTGCAAAGGGACTCAACCAATATTAGCATTTGGGCTCGTTTCCTTTACATGAGCGTATACCATTTGCCTTGTTCTGGCAGGAATTTCGAGCATCTCTGGCTCCAATTTCATCTTTATGCCTCCAAATTTTAAAATACTTTCTCGAGTACAAATGCAGAAATTATACATTTTAAAAATGTCTCAATCAATTAGACCTTCCACATCCATCAGAAAGTCGCGTGGGACCACATGTAATAGGCAAACATGGCCATTTAGTGGTATTTTACTATACCAAACGTGCTACGCTCGCCGTGCGTAACTTCAATAATTTTAACTTGGGTCCCTTTGTTTTTCAACAAAAGTGTCTGGACAAAGACTATCGTCTTTCACGATTGATATCTCTGCGCCCGTACCGGCGTAGAGTTTTACCTTACCATTTCGAAGCCGAGAGCTTTTCATACATATTAAGGGGGTTCTTACCTGCTCTAAATATATTTATGGTTCTACAAAAGGGTTCGTATCTACTATCTTCTCGTTCTTTCTCTTCCGTTCGTGGGCTATTTTAAAACAAATTATTTTTGTTTGTTATTCTATCGACGTACGCGTTCGTAGTCAGAGGTTCTCTTACTTAAATATTGACTTCACATGACTCACTAATAACTTCTTTTTCGGGCTGTGCTAAGCTTGGTGTCCTATTATTGAGCTCCTCTGTCTCTACCTGCAATGTGTATGCACCTTCGTGCGTTTGGTTGTCTGCAGGTGTGCCTGTCGCCTCTCTACTACGGAGTGCGTTTATCACCTTATTGCCTATTGCTAAATGCTCAATGTTAGGAGTGCTCATCGAGCATCGTTAGAGTTTGAATTCCTCGTGTTTGTTCTTGCATCTTGCGACTCTCTCCTAAAATTCGTGTTGTCCTCATTTCCTCGTTGTTGGCCCTAGTTATTATAACCCATTTGATATTGGTATTGTCGTATTTCACTATTACTCCTACTTAAATTGTTATATCTGTTTCTATTATTAAAATTTTGATTTGCTTCGTTCGGCCTATTATAGTTACCCATATAACCATTTTGTGGCCGTTGGACGATGTACGGACGTTTATTATTACTATTATGGTTATTATTATAATAAGTGTTATTATTATAGTTATTGTTATTAAGGCGCCTCTAATTACCATTCTCATATTTTGTTGTTGTTGATGATAATTATTATTACCATTGAAATTGGGACCATTTTGCCGCGTAGCATAGGACGAGTTATTATTCGCGGTTCCGCTCTTATTCCCCCTACGGCAGATTCTTCACACGGTACGTCGCGTGGATTATCACGGTAGGTAATGTTCCAGTTAGTGCATCTTCATACAGGTTTTGGCATTCCTTAGTAAAGTATCTGTAGTGTTCTCTACAATGTAAACACTATTCATTATCTTCGTCAAACCCACTCCCTACGTACTCTGTGCTTGTGCTTTCCATTGAAGTATCATTGGTTGCTACTGCACCTATTTTTGAATACCTTTTATTTCTGTAGTAACTTTCCTGTGTTGCATAGGAATTGTACGGTCTTTGTCCTATGTTACGCAAACCCAATTTATTGTTTACGCTTGTGGCTGCTTCTATAGCTTCCTCTATCGTCTCCGGCCTAAGTCCAGCTACATTTTAAACTCCATGGTGATCTAAGGTCGTACACAAATTGTTTAGCCGCTTCCCTATCTGAATTTTTCTTCAGTATCGCTTCTCTATTTCCCCCAAGTGTGAATTTGAATCATGGGTCATCATGATTCTATTACATAATCTTTGCGCCTGGCTACAGTATTGTAAGATCGATTCACTTGGTTATTGCATTAACATTTTCAACTCTGCTAAAAGCATTTCCGCACTCTCCATGCTCCCAAATCGTCGTGAGAGTGCTAGCAAAAATTCATCGACCGTATTAAATAGTGAAAGCCACACACGAAACTGGTCTGCAGTTATACCCTTTAACTTATTCCCTAATGTCCCTATAAAATATTTTTCAAATGGCCGCGGAATTGTTAATTTTGCTATCTGTACCATTTCTTTAAATAGTGGGAAGTTAATTGGGTCCCCAGTTAATATTAGGATACCTCCCGATGCACTGTTTACATGAGCTAGTGTGTTGCGTGCATTCGAGGGCTGCTTGTATTCAGCTTGCTGGTGTGCTATGGGGCTGGTATGCACTATACCTGGCTGAACCGGATGTTTTGCGTGTAGAAGAAATTCCCCATTTATATTATTGCTCTGCGGGGGAAAATTAAATAACGGTGCCGTTTGTTGGTATCCTACACTTTGGTTTCATACCTTTGTCAGTTCGTCATCATGTCCCGAAATACCTAACTGCTGAGTGCGTGCAAATTCCCCGTGTCCTTGGGATAAACTCTTCGGGAAACTGTGGGGAATTTTGTTGTACTTTTTGTTAAGTATTGAAATTTTCGAGTGTGTTTCCCGCTTGTACAGCCTCGTATAGACGCTTAACATCTTTCCAGCCCCATATCCCGCATCTTTCGAGAATTACTTACATCCTACGGTATAACCTACATTAAAAGTTTGCACAGTCGTTGGGGCGACTTCTTCTTTCAAAATACTTGGTTTAATTTTTTTCAAAAATTTCAGCGTCAAAAGGCGCTGTTTTTTGTTTATTTTTTCCTATCTTTTTGTGATTATAGACTATGTTCCAAAAATATGGTCAGTACTTCTGACTACGACTCGTTTTCCGGATACAAGAGAATTTCGTCCTCCCTAACACTCATTACGTCACTTTGCGCTTCGTCGAAATTTTCCATTATAAGTACTCTATTATTCTTTTCCGTTATCCTTTACTTTCTACCTGTATGGGAGCGCTTAAACAATTATAAATTCTTGTACGATTCTTTGCGTTACTCCACGATGGTGAGCCTATTTTATTTTAACTTTTATCGCGTGCCTAATTTTATTATCATTGATTCATTTATAATTTTTTTGCTTTCAACTTAATGAATTTTCTTCACGATCCGAAATCTTTCTGACACACGATAAATTACTCTAGTGACGCACCACCGATATTATGAAGAGGATGTGTGACGCAAAATGAATCCAACAACAAAAACAAATTTGTATCACACTAACATTTTTAACAGAACCCCTGGGACAGTATTGATATAACGTTTATTTATAATCTTAAGTACTTACCATATGCTCCCGGCTAGAACGATGGCAACAAAAACCCTTAACATTTTTGTTTGCTCGATCTTCTGTTGTAGTCCCAAGTATTCTTTCGCCTTGGTCTTTTATTTGAAGTTGTTGCTTTTCTCCGTACTTCAGCAACTTTCTGTTTCTTTGATCCCTCTCGTAGCAGTTCCTTATTCACTTCGTGGCACGACACTATGTGTGTTTCCCAAAAATCGCGAGATTTGATACTTAACATCCTTGTTTGCTCGATCTCCTGTTGTAGTCCTGGGTATTCTTTCACCTCGGTTCTTGACTTGAAGTTGCTTATCTCCGTACTTCGGCAACTCCTTGTTCCACAGATGTCTCTTGTAGCAGTTCCTTATTTACTTTGTATCACGACACTACGTGTGTTTCCTAAAAATCGCGAGAGCCAATACCTTACCGTTGACAAAGACGAAAAAAAAAATTCTCTTTTATTTTATTTAATCGCGATGACCATCCCAATTCTGAAACTAAAATTGTTACGTAGGATTCTATGGTCTTGACGTGCGCACCAATTAAATAGTCGAGGAACTAGTATCAACTTCTTTATTTATTCAAAACGAGAGAAAAGCGCGTCGAGTGTGTAAGACCTTTGTTTTTGCTGGTTCCAACCAGAGAGAACGAGCTCCCATCAGCATCCTAACTACATATCTCTTTGCTCTCTCCCACTACAATTGTCTTGAGTAGGCCCAATGAAGAGGAAGCGCACGTGTGGCTTCGATACCGAAAGTGATAATATTTTAGCAGGGCACCTTTTAAATGTCATAATAAATATTTATTTTTATACATTTAATTTGTTACCTTGACAGTATAAAAAATTTTTTTATATTTTTTCATAATTTTAAAAAATTAAAAAAAAATTTTTTTTTACAGTACAAATACAATAATTAATTTTCACTGCGTTTTATTTTTTTACAACTTTTTCATTCACGATTAAAGTGACTTTTGACTTAAGGACGTTCTTCACATACTTAGTGGGGGAAAAATTCAGAGACGTGAGAGGAACGCTAATGTGTGCAATAAAGCTAGCAATTGTTTTTCTCATGTGGAAGTACTTACACACATGATTTTACGCACCCTTCATCCCCTCTTTCTAAATTCATTAAAAAACCAACTTGTTGGTCTATTTGAATATTTGATAGTAATTTAGAAGTAATCTCTTGTGCCGAAAAAATTGGGAGATTTTTACAAATCGTATAGATGCCATTTAACATAATTTTTTAATGAGGTTACATGTTAAATATCAATTTTTTTTAATGTAACAAATATAAAATAATGTTACAGTCAAACGAGCTGCAATTTTTGTGGGTTCTTTTTATACTATTTCAATATAATGTAACGAGTTCTTATGTTCGCGAAATATCGTGAAGAGTGATATGTGACGAAAATAACAAGGAACATATGCTGTTTTTTAGTTCAATTTCCGTTTGTTCTTTTTTTTCTCTTTGTTTTGTTTTGTTCAAATGGGCCCAACAAGAGCCAATAAGTCATAGAAGGCGCGATATCGCTTGCGGTAAGACTATGCGCAAGTCGTCGTCATAGACGGCCAATCACAATGTAAAGCGCCAAGGGGCCTCGGCACCCACCCGTACCGTATGTCCCGCACCTACAAGCTCTGGTAGCGGCTACCGCTCGATCTCTTCGGTACCCAGGAGCTCCGCGAGCGCACGGGCAAGAGGCATTCTCTGCTTGGCACTGGCTTGATCGAGTCTTTCGGTTTTTCTGAGGCTGGTAGGGAATCCGCCATCCCGCGTACCGTGTTCGCGAGCCCATGTGGTGCCCATTCTCGCGTTCTTGCTTCAATGCATATACCTAATTTGCTTCAATGCAAAAATTGTAACCCTTCAATGCTCGCTTAAATCTTTTATTTGCTTAAAGGTACTGAGCCTATATTTGTTTAAATACGCTTTCTTTTGTATGCTCCAATGCCCTTCATATTTTTTCTTTTGCTTAAGTGCCAGCTCGCAGCTCATTCTTATTTTCAAACTGTACTTTGTTCATTCGATTATATGTGCAAGCGTAAATTTTGTTGAATATATGATTTTGTATTAAAAGGAATTCTTGCATAAAGCCATTGGTACCTTAATTAAATACATATCCTTACAATGGGTGATCCCATAAGTCCACTCTTAGCAGAGATTTTTATGAATGACTTAGAAAATAAAATTATGGAACATGGTCTTAGTAAAAATTTTCTCTTTTGGTATCAGTACGTGGATGACGTTATTTGTTGTTGGACTGGTACAAAAAGGCAACTAAATTTATTTTTCAAACATATAAATACATTACATAAAAATATTGAATTCACTATGGAACAAGAAAACAACAATAGAATTAATTTTTTGGATTTAACAATACATAGAACTCATGATCAACTAGAGTATAGTATTTTCCATAAACCTACCCACACAGATTCCACAATACATAAAAATTCAATTCATCCGTACTCGCATAAAATGTCTGCATTCAAAAGTTATATTCACAGACTCTTTCCCATACTTTTAAACTCTGAGAACTATACTAAAGAATTAAAAATAATTAAACAAATAGCTCACAATAATGGCTATGATTCCAACATTATCGACAAGTTAATTAAAAATATACAGTATAAGAAAGCTATAAGCAAAGTTTTCCCTCAGTCCGCAAGAGAAACTGCACCGTATCATGTAATTACTTACTTACTTAGATTACTAGATTACTTAGACTAATTACTTAGATTAAACAGCACTTGAAGGAGTACAATATAAACATAGGTTTTAAATCAAATAAAACTTTACAAACTATCATCAAAAATAATAAAGATCAGACCGAAAAAGAAAACAAATCAGGCATTTACGAACTTAGTTATGGTTCTTGTGATAAGAAATATAGAGGACAGACAGGTAGAGCTTTCAAGTTTAGACTCAAGGAACACGAAAATGCCTACGAAAAACAACTAGATACTTCTAATTATGCCAATCACATTCTTAAATGTAATCATATTTACAATAACAATTTTAAGATTTTACACACATGTAACAAAGGATTAAAATTAGATGCATTAGAAGCACTAGAAATTAATAAATTAAAAGACTCTAATATCTTATTGAATGACATGTTTAATTTGAATAATTCGCCTCTACTTAATTTAGCTTTGAAATGACCAGTATTATTGACTATATACGAAATGTATGCATTTGTGTGTGTACGTATGAATGTATGAATGTATGTATGTATATAGCCCCTGTTATCTGATTGTCGACCACGGCGCAGCGTGTATGTTCTTGATAGAACGCTGTATATTATTAAGTCTTGATGTACATCTGTCTGACGAAGGTACTGTGATACCGAAACAGCTGTAACACGTTTTTAACGAAGAAAGTGAAGATCGACAGTACATAATAAGTCTACTTTTTCATTTAATTAAATACATATCGTTCGATTATTTACCACCTTGGCGAATAAGAGCTTTTCCATAAAAATGCGTGTTAAAAGTGACAGCCAGCGCCTATACCCTACTATCACCTGGCACTTTGCTGAGTGTAAGATAACGTGGCCAGGAAGACAAGGCCAAATAGATGTCTGTTACTCCATTGTAGTTGCTTCACCTTGGGACCCAGAATGACATGTAGCGTCTCTACTCATGAAAAAGTCGGAATCCTGGAGAGAAGCTAGTGGCATTCAATTCACGTAGTTTATATGTCTTTTTAAATATCTTAAAAGTCGAGTGTTTCATGATTCCCTAACATTCCCTCGAAATTATGTCCTTGAATAATCAATCCCCTGAATGAATTCCCAAAGTTGGAGTTTCTGAAAGAAAGAAAAGCGAGTCTATTGTTATCAATATAAACAACTATTAACCTCGTTTGCATAACTGCCATAATATCTGTTGTCGATAAAAATTCGTTGTGTTTCTGTAAAATTTTTTTGATAAAAATTTGTCGTGCAGGAGTGAAATTTGAAATTGATAAAAATAAATACGAAACTAGAAATAGTAAATAAAGTGCTGGAATTGTAAGAAACTGTATGGTAAGGAATGCATGGCAAGAGCCATACCTGTCTGCACTCCGGATGGAAACAAAGTTGTCAACGTCATGAAAGGTCCAGACGTTTCTAAACATACACATCCTCCGAATCGAGAGGAGACCGAAGCTGAAAAAAAATGTTGAAACTGAAACGCAAAGCTGAAACTTATTTCGATGATCATCCCCTGGCAGCAATATTATGAGAATAATTAGCTGATGTCAACTCAGGGGTGATTAGTTACATACTAGAAAGAGGAAATGTATAACAAACTATATGTCTTGTAAGAAACAAAAATCAATTACCTAGTCCCATTTTAATTAGAGATGTATATGATATACCTGAAAGTAATCGCAAAACGGCAACAAACGATCAGTTTTTAATGTATGACTCAAGGGACTTTGGTGACCTGGCAGAAAATTGAGTGCTCATTTTTGCAACGAGAAGGAACATTAAGCTCTTGATGTTAATTTTAATGTGACTTTAAGACAGAACTTACAGGGTTCTGCAATAAAATGTAAACTTTGCATTGTGATTCATAATTTGCGATTTTGAAAATGTGTAAATTCAGTTGCATAGTTGGCTCCTCACATTTTGTGCAAGTGTTCAGAGCACTTGAAAATGTTTTCAGAACATCTCCTAGTTGTGATTAGGAAGTTGTCACATTGCCACTTGGAAACGGGCTCTGCTGACTTCTAAAGAATCATAAACAATATGCAGCAGCTCTCAACGCGATTATGTTTAAAGGAGCGGAGTACGGTATAACATATTGTCAACCGAAAATGATCTTGTGCGATTTCGAACTGTCTATAAATGCGCGTACACAAATTTTTTCTTACGTGATGATTTGCACTTCTTTTTTTTACCAGAGCCAAAGGCTGTACCATCGCATTCAAATTGAAGGGTTGTAAGTAGCTTATAATGATGCGGAGGAAAAATTTCTTACATCTGAAGAAATAAAAAATTTTGTTGATTATTTTCATGCCACGTATGTGAATGGTATTTCAGCACGAGGTAGACAACGAGCGATACCACCACGGTATGCTATTTATAGATGGAATCAGTACAATGCGGCTCGCGAAAGTCTGGCAAAAACAAACAACGCGCCTGAGGGTTGGTATCATAAGTTTCATTTATTTATGGCCATAAACTACCCCAACCTGCATTCTTGCATAATGCATTTTCAAAAGAGCAAAAAAATACAAAAATTGCACTCGTCAAGCTTTCTCTTGGAAAAATAGTCAAGGCTGCTACAAAAACGAAATGAGTCGAAGCGCAACTACGGCTTTAAAAAATTCTACTAAATTATAAAACATACGACATCGAGAGCTACCTGAAAGATATTGGGATTGCATACATGTATTTCAGAGATACGATACTTTAGGTGAAAAAACATTTGGGAGATTTTTTATTCGGGGAAATGATCGGGAACGCCCTTGTATAGTAAGACCTGAGGCGTCAAAGTTGTAGAACATTTAATTATAAGTAACTGCTTTTTTATCCTACGCAAAGGCGTTTTCATACTGCAGCCGTCAAAAGTATGAAGATCCTGAAAAATATGATGTATATGTAGTATGTAGTTCATCCAAACGTTGCATCTGATCGATGTTTTGCTCTCAATGTTGCTATATATATGATGAATCTGATACAACGAACAGTTCTTGCTTGCATTTATCAAACTTTTAACGGCTTAATGCCAGAATGCCAGCACTGATTTTCATGGGATAAAAAAACATTAATAATAATATTTACTGCACGTTTTCCGCTATATTATAAAATGCTTACTTTATTAGATTTTTCAAGAAATCTGCAGACTATGTGGATTGATACCACTAGCTTTCCCTCATGTTTAACTTAATCGACACCATGGGCGCTTGCGCATATCGTTTTATTCCCTCCAGGTTCATGATTGTTCTCAATACAAGTACATACATTGCACCTACGTAGTACGTAACCGTATTTTTACGCACCCACGGTAATGCCACATAATAAGTAGGTATTGACTACGAGTACATCTTTGGTGGCGCCGCCAATACCAGAGTTGAGTACCAAATTTTCTAGCATGAAAGCATTGGATCTTATGGGAACGGTTCTATTTTAATTAACTATAATTCTACTTTCATGTGGTAATTTATATAATTAGTACTTCTTACAAGAGATTGGTATACTTAATCGATTTTAAATTATTTTGAAGTGATTACTCTCTTCGTTACGTAGTCGAAATTATTCTATACTAGCCAGGCAAGGTCAGTCAGCCCATTAGATGAGTCGTAAAAATAGGTATTCGCTGTGTGCAAGTGTATTGGCACCATTTGATGGTCAAATGGTGCGTAATTTCAGGACTTGAGGGGATCTAATTCTATAAACAGCAAATATAAGTTTACAGATTTATTACGACAGTAAACATGAAAGCAACAATAATTTCAACAGTCATGAACATCCTAGTTGTCTGTTATGTACAATGTTAAAGCAAAAAGTTACACCAACATCCGAATTATTGAAATAAAAACGCCACTAAAGCCAGTAACATAACCTCAAATTGTAGTATCAAAGCAGAACAAACTCATCTCGACCGTAAAGTTACGCAGGTATGACGTAAATGACGATAAGTGACATCTCCAATTGCTTTATTTTATTAATTACCATTTGTATTATTAAAGATTACATTCAATATCTTTTCATTAAAAAAGCTGTGAACCATAAGTTTATCATGATAATAATTATTTTTACTTCTAGTGATTCGAAATATTGAAAAACTCAATAACCCGCAATCAACACTGTTATGAGTCCTCAAGAGTCCGAAGATTTTGCACATTTCTCTCACCATGGGCTCTTAGATCGCTTTTTTTACCCCCTTTAAGAACTTACACACAGCGCATTGCTGATACGTGTTATTTACTTGAAGAGCCCCATGACCCGTGTTTTCTTGTTTTTCTGATATGTTTGATGTGTTTTTATTGAATAATTTTTTTTTGATAAACTATTCCAATATCTTGTAATAAATACCAGTTCGATAAACTGTTACATAAAAATAGAATTGAAGTAAATTAAAATAGAACTGTTCCCATTAGATCCAATGTTTTCATGTTGCAAAATTTGGTACTAAACTCCGGCATTGGCGGCGTCACCTGAGATGTGCTCGTAGTTAATACATGAGAGCTAAGTGATTTTAAGGTAAGGCAACTACAGCAGATGTCTATTCGGCTTTTTCATCCAGCTTATGTAATCTTATAGCTATATCTTCTTTTTTGTGTTCCCAGTCTTACTAATCCCACAACGCATAAAAAAGTTTTAGTCTTGTACCAATCAATTTTTTAAGGTAAAATAGCATCTTGTGTTTGCCTATTTGTGTGAAATAATTTTTTCTTATTGAATAAAGCATGTTAATTAATAATACTAAGTTATTTATTTATTTAAAAAATTAATGAACACATACATAATGGACCTTACCATGGTAACGAAAATGCTAAGAGTATTTAAAATCATACAATAAATTCAATAGACTTAAAATAATATGATGAAACTAACCTGTTGAAGCTTATAATGATTAATTATATCTTGGTCAGCCGGGCAGCTTTGGAGGAAAGCGTCAAGTCTGTACATGTGATGCATGTACCGCCACAAGTGCACCATGCTCTCTGGTATCTCGAAGTCAGCAAAGTACTTGCCAGCAACGCGGATGTGCTGCAGCCGAGGCATAAGCTCACAATCAAAACAGCACATAGTATCACCAGTAAGGAAACGTGTACCCTTGCGGCCCAAGTGATCGTCGATCTTGCGTAGGTGAGCCATCAGTGATGATGACTTTGGATCTTTGTCTTTGTCCTTCGCGTTGAGCAACAGGAGCTTCAATTTCTATGGATTTAAGAATACTTTTTGTACTACAAAAGATAAGAAAAAATACCTCTGTCAAAAACAATTTAATAGAAACTAATAGTTGAGTAAAACACAAAATCATGGTTTATTTTTTGTGCACTTTTTTAAGGTTTTATTGTATGAAAGAGGCACAACTATTGGTGTACTTTGTGCATCAATCCTCGATACATCATTGATCATATTTATTTTTTAAGATTGTTTATGTCAGAGTAGACGACTATATCAATACATTGAGTACAACTGGGTGTGTATTCATGTGTAGTCCTGTGAGCTGTTCTCGTTCCACTAGTCAACTGGATTTAGGCTACCACAGCGCATATACGAGTATGCCGAAAGTCCATGTACTCATTTATAAATAAAACGTGTAAGAAATTTGCATAAAGAAAAAGAGTGTTGTCTGTAATCATAAATTAACTAAAAAGCAAAAATGATTCCCATGTTCTTGTATTACTTTCCCTCCTTCATACACATCCAGTTTCAGTGACAATAGTCAAAATTAATAAAATAATTAGCTTTTTAAGAAAAAAGTTACTGTCTTAATATTCATTTACTTTCACTTACGAGAGCGATAGGAGCTTGCCTTTTCTATTTATATCTCTGTAGGTCAGTTTAGTACATAAGATAAAAAAGAATATTCAAACGTGCATACAAGAAAAGAGCTTATGAAACAAGTAATTTGCTGCAAGCCAATAGAACAACGATTTTTCAAAGAGTCTCTTTTTGTTTTAAACTTTAAAATTATCCTTAAGTTTAGTAATTAAATACAGTAGCTTACTGATAGGAAACAACTACATACTTGTAAATAACAATACATGATATTCTAACCACTGAAATATTATATTACTATTGAATTAATAAATACAGACGATGTATGCATAATGACATAAAGCTGACGTCACTCTTTGTAAGTATAACCGAAATATAAATTCAGCTGAATCTGTCTAAGTTGTATATGCCTAGTAAGCTGACTTAAGAGCGGACTCGTTGTTTAAACTCAATCAAGGTTAGTAGATTAGAATTTTATGATTATGTGTTATTGTGGAGTATACTTTGTTTTATCGTGGGGAATACATAAGCGAGACTTTGTGTTTTTTATTGTTGTAAAAAGCTAAAAATACGTGTACGAATTTGATTTTATTTTATTCTTTATTTTTTTTGACAATATTCTTGTCTTTGCTTGAGTGGGAATAATTTATAAAACCTCCTTAGTACACAATTCTTAATGTGATTATTACATCACAATTTATTAGCGTTAATCTATTCTTTGTTATTGTATTGTACTAATGTCATTATTTGTTTTGATAATATTCAAGTTTTTGTTTCTTTATTTTAATTTTCATATAAGTTTTAAAAACGAATGAGATCAAAAAAACAAACGAAATTTTTATCTCATGCTACTCAACTATGTATGCGTACATTTTTTGTTCAGAACCTAATATTAACTTGTTTGCTGAAATTTTTAATAAAATTTTACTGTAACACGAGGTAAGTAATATTTAATTAAAAAATCATAGATTCAAAAACAAGGATTTATATTCTTGAAATAACATACAAAATTTCAAGATAAGAAATCAAGTTAGGTTTTATTTATTTTTTTAACGTCTTTTTAAGCCAATACTATTGGGGTTTGTTAGTAACAAAAATACAAAACAAACGTACGCTAAAGACATTTTCGACAAGAGTAGCGACATCTTTGTCCTGAATAAAAAGATTGTGACCACCAGGTATGTTCTTCATGATATGTCGCTCGATCTTCTCGTTCTCGAGGATAGCATCACCGTTATCGATTAGAATAGGTGGTGGTGTTGCTTGAAAATTAGTGCGAAAGTCTGGCGGTGGCTTTTGCATATCAACTGTCGTAACTTTCAATGAGATTGTCTTCAGTTCGGCAAGCAAGTAAAGGTCCATAAAGTACTCTTGGCAAAACAGACAAGCGCCTTTTCTACGGCCATCTATCGTGGAAGCCTGAAACAAGAAAATTTAGAAATATATTAACATTAACAATCATTTTACTTGTCAAATTTAATCGTAACCATAAATTACCAAGCGTGTAATTTCATAAGACATTAAATTAAAATAGTACACATTAAAAAAAGCGTTTTTTTTAATTCTAAAATGTTTTTACTACGTAGCATTATCGCTTGAGTTTGATGCACATTTTACTAGTATACCACACAATATTTTTTACCCTAAGGAGCTAGAAAATAAGTCCCAGCACCCTAACTAACGTTGTTAAATATGAGTTGCTAACAACAGGTACAAAGTGAGTGTATAGTTAGAAAATGTAGTATTTTAAGTTTAGCCAAACTTGCGCAAACGTTCATGTTTGGCGAAACTTTGGCCAAGCTTGGGCAATGAGAAAACCACAAACTTAAGTCATCCCAAAGTTTCGCCAAACATAACTTTTCGCAATTTTGGCCAAACTTAAAAATTTTTACGCGAGATTTACTATTTGATATGTGGTACGATCAAATAAAGCTCCCTACCCCTTAAAGTAAAACTTTTTACCTTTTAGTAGGTGAAAACTGAAAAAAATTTGAATAAAAGATTTTTTAAGAAAAGTTGTTTCTTGGAAAACTTTTACATGTTATTTTATCTGGTGTATTTTCCAGCAGGCTTCGAATTTTTTAAACTCTACACCCACTTAAGGAGGCTTGGGCATTTGGTGTCGTATCTATTGAGGGGCCCGTGTGGGACACTTATTATACAAATGATTCTTTGTATTATTTTTTTACAATAATATTGATCATACACACGGGTCAATAAAATAGCAATAATACGCAGAAAAGTCATTGGGGAAATCGATATTAAAATATGTATTAGTTTTCCCAAGGTACCGTGTGTAAAGTTGACGACCCTGCTACTATATAACTGACAACACCGCACCTTGTTTATTCTGCTGTCATACACCTACACTTAAGCTGGACTGGAATCTGTCAAGTTAGCCAATGACTTTTTAGATGAAATTTATCTTATGGACGCACATAATGCATTAAATGATGTTTTAGTGTTACAAAAACTTGTTAAAAGTGGCCTTTGGGGGTGGGCGACTTTGAACAAGGGGGGTGTAGTTGGAAGAGATCGGAGTCACTCTCAAGTGTCTCAAGCCTTCACTTTAGGTTAAACAACGATGGTGGTACTATGTCCAATGTTGTTGGTGTAGTGTCTCCATTTGATTCCTCGGAATCTGACTCATCGGAGAGATGTGGCGTTTGAGCAGTGATGCGTAGAGGCCTCGATGGGTTGATCGCCAGGTTGACCGGTGGGTGTTTGTTGTTGTTATTTTTTTTTTTTGAGGGTAAAAAAGGGTGTAGACAAGTGTTTTTGTATTGGTACAGTGATATTTATTGAATATGTACTTTAAGTAATTGAGTGGCTTAAGAGGTATGCATTACACATATTTGCATAACTCGGATCGATCTATCAGTCGTCACACAGTCCTTCTTATATACTTTACGTCGCTTTCTTACTTGCGATTTTGGTCACTACCTGGCGAGCAATAGGTGGTACTATCAAGTACTAGTTGGAAGTCGGTGCTGCGCGCGAAATTTCAAAATTCAAATTTATGTAGAAACGATCTAATTTAAGAAAAATGATTTTTTTAATGTACGATAATTAATAAAATAATGCCCCGGATGGTAACAAACTTATTCATAAGATTTGTGTTGACACATCTAAAATTATGAAAAGTACAACAAGTACTGAATTTATAATAATACGAAAGCTAGATTACAAAAAATCAAAGAGAATAAGAACTCAATGACATATTTAACAAACATAAAATCAGCTATGAAAAAAAAAAAATTTCTAAGGCTGGTATTGATCAAACAATGCTCCTCAAAGCAACTAAAACTGAAGGATAAAACGGTTTGACATTCCTATTAGAGGAAAATCTGAAGAATAAACCACAAGTTACCACCAACAAAAGAATCGTCTAAAATATTTTTGATCAGCTGGGTAAAAGAAAATAGTGTGTATATTGTTTGTTATAAATGCTATAGAACGGTAAATAAATGCTTCTAACAAAGTTAATTATATTCGATTAGTTATTATTTAATAACTACATTATTTTATTTTCAGTTTATTAAAATTATTTTTCAATTACTAGTATACAGAATGTACCATTATTCACTTTCACGTATGCTGTCTATTTAAATGGCGCGCCATCTTATTGATGCACTGTTGTAACTTTGATGGCACATGCACACTCACAGTACTTGAACAAAACACTTCTCGCGTTTGACGTTTTCCTCGCTATTTTCTCAAAATTTAACGTGGTGATTCTATCCTTTCTTTTTAAAATAATAAATTCTTTATAATCTAAACTACATGTATCAATTTGATGTGTGGGCTCACAGCTTTTTATTGCGGTATGGTAAACGTAAATGTACATATTCATGGAATGTGTCCCAATTATGAAAAACTTTGGCGTATCATTAATTTTTTATGTGTAAATAATATATACAGATATATAAAAAATTGCACTGAAATCCTTAATAATTCATTATTATGGTGACAAAAATATGAAAACAATTGACAGTGCCATAATCAAATAATAATATGTTAATTAAAGCATCACTCAAATCTTGAACAAGTCAGTAACTTTTAGACGGTGATGCCTGATTTATGGGATTATTTGTTTGCAATGTATTTAAAATTTCCGTAAAAAAAATTATAACTATAATACTTAAAATGTAATATAAGAGTTTTAAAGTAAGTATTTTATGAAACGTTTGTGTTTAATATAAGTAATAATTTTTTTAATAGATGATTCCAAATTATGTAAATATATTTTGTTCTATGCCGTATTTATGAAATGCAGTCTGAAATTTTCCATAAATATGGCAACGCCTTCCACATGCTTGTGTACATATTTATGGAATCTGTTTTCAAAGGTACAGCTTGATTTGGTTATGATTCTTCTTATTGTGATGAAGTAAACAATTTGGAAGTAAATAAGACTTAGTTGCTGTTAACAAGAAAATAACATAAATTGTAAAGTAAAATAGTTAATATTCAATATATAAGTAGCTCGTTAATCTTGTGAGTGTCAGTTTTTGTTTGAACGTACAATTTAATCTCAAATGTAAACAAATATTCCATTATCATTTCTTTACAATACTCAATTACTTACTTAATTAATAACTTTTTGCATTACACTTGTTGTTATTGCAGACAAACACACGACATTGAGATCAAAATATCATTTTATTCTTTAACATAAAATCCAAAAAAAAAAAAATTATTTTTCAAAGCAAGTGGACAAGAAAAATAAAAAAAAGATGCTGTCACAAAAACTAAGAGTAAGATTTAAAAAAGGATATATTGTATATGATATATAAAATATATCAAGATAATTTAGAAAAGGCAATAAAGTCTGTTGGAAAAGAAAATCTTTAAAACAAGTGGCAGAAAGCTTTGGAATCCCTGTTACTACTTGGCATAGGAAAGTGAAGAATCCAGGTAAGGAAAGCTTACATATAGAATGTAAGTTTGTAAACAAAAAGCCTCGTAGGCACTGGTATGAAGGCTTTCTCAAGAGGCATCCAGATTTGAGTGTACGTGCACCTCAAAACTTATCCTTGGTGAGAGCTTCTGTAAGAGAAGCTGATCTGAGAAACTGGTTTAATGAGGTTGAAAGCCATTTGAAAGATAAAAATTTGATAAATATAGATAGTTCTTGTGTTTTCAACTGTGATGAGACCAGTATTATGCTTAATCCCAAGTCACAAAAAGTTCTAGCAGAGAAGGGGTCGCGTAGTGTCTATAGAATTGTGGGCGATAATGAAAAGGAGTAACTTACAACACTCTTTGTGTACAGTTCTGATGGAACCCGAGTATCTCCAATGATTTTATTCAAGTGTAAAGAGAGATTACCCCAAAAAATAGCAGAAAGTATTCTAGAAGGCTGGGGAGTAGGGCTTTCAGATTCAGGATGGATGACATCAAAAACATTTTATGAATATCTAACTTAAGTTTTTCACCCATGGTTGATTAAGAATAATATAACTTTTCCTGTTGTTATGTACTTTGATGGGCACTCATCGCACATGGCAATGCCTACAGTTCCATTTTGTATGAAAAACAAGATTGAATTGAAATCATTGTTTCCCAACTCCACCTATATCCTTCAGCCACTAGATATTGGCTTTTTTCATCCTTTTAAAGAGGCTTGGAAAAGATCTGTACCACAGTGGCTCAAAGAAAATTATCTTATAAAATTGGAAAGGCATCATTTTGCTCCAGTTTTGTACTTAGCTCTGGATTCAATGATAGAAGAAAAAAGTATTATAGTATACATTTTTAAGGCAACTGGTTTAATGCCTTTTAATCCAGATATTTTGAACTACAATGTTCTGGAAAAAGGATGAAAGAAAAAAGACTCCACAATGTAAAATTGTGAAAAAAACAATATCTTTTTGGACTTTGAAGAACATATTGACAAATATTTATGAAACAGATTTCAACAATGTGAAAATACAGGTATATAGGAAGGTGATATTGAAAATAAAGGTATTTTCAACTTTTGGCTACAATTGAAACGGAAAAATACTGGTTAATATTCAGTATTTTTTATTTACTTATTTGTATCACTGCACAATATTTAAATTTTTAATTATTTTTTATTTCAGTTCGATTAATCATAAATTTTAAAAGACATATTCTTAATTTTAAGCGTATAAATAAATCTAACAAAAACTTTTTTATGTAACAGGTATTAAAGTAGAAATTTTTTACATCTTTAACACTGATTTTTTTTATTTAGATTTCACGTCGCAATCAAAGCCTGTTATAAAAAATGACCGTATTTTGAATAATCAGAACGTAAAATTAGTCAAGGAACCTCCACCTGAAAATTTACAGTTTATAAGTAATCTAGAAATAGTTAATACAGATAATCAAACTTTACCTACAAGTCATACTACAAGTAATTTTAACAGTAATTTACTGCATTCAGAAGTGATTTTGCCTACAACCAGTAATTCTGATATTTAGAATGGAGATGTAAACTTTAGCTCCATCGAAGATTTAGAAATTATCTTTGAACCTGTGCCTCCCAACAAGTCCCATCAGATGTTGAAAAACAATCTAATGATAATACTATCGCGTTGGGACTATCCAGTAGACAGCGATGCTGATGTGACAAAAATTTTAAATCCTACCGACACAAACAGTCGGTCTAATTCAAATTTACAAGTTAACCCATTAAATAATATAGAGGAACAAACAGGTTTGTCAAACATTGTTTATTATCATATCAATCGTAAATAGTTCGATTATTACATTTTACGTTTTTTCACGTTAAAATTGTTTATTTTTATAGAATCTACAGTGTTTAAACTAATGAAGTATCACTTCAGATCAAAGAAAACAATGTGTCAATTATGACAAATGGTCAGACAACTAAATATCTGGTATCACAAAAATATGTTCATATAGTAACGAATAATTAAGCCTTATAATTAGGGGCCTGTCCAAGTTTTTCGCAAGCGTTAGTTTTTCCTGAAAAATATTAACCGAAAAAAAGTAACTTAAAAGTGAATAAAAAAAATCGATCTAAACTACCAGCTGTGGAAAAATCCAAAGAATGGATTAAACAAAATGAAGAGAAAGAAAAAATTCGGCAGCAGAAAGGGGAAGCCTCTTTGATGAAAAAAAAATTTCTCAAAGAAAAGAGAAAGATAACAGAAAAAATAAAGGCTATTCAGAAGAATATGAAGACAGAAAAACAATAATATGCGCTAAATTTTTATTTTTCCTTATTGAGATTACAGATATAATTTTAAATTTAAGTGAATTCATTGTTTTAATTCAAACATTTTATAAAATGTGTGTTAAGTTGCATTTTAAGTCCTACATGTAAGGCCTCTTTTTATAAGTAAGTTACTTTTTAGTAATAAAAATAAATAATTAGTAACACATAGATTCATTTAATATTTACTGCATCCTCATGAATTATTTTTAAAAATTCATTAAAGATTATTTTTTATGTTTTTCCACGTTTTTTATAATAAGGACATACCGTATGGAATATATGTAGAGCGCTGAAATTTTTTTTCGTAAATACGTTTATGCATTTTTTACAGTTTTATCGGTATTTTTTATAATTGATTGTTTTTATTTCAATTTTTCCAACGGAAAATAAATGAAATAAAATAAAATAAATAAATTCATAGATCATTATTCCATCATATAGAAAAAAAATTACATCATTAACTACTATCAGTTTTTTATAATAAAAGAATAAAATCCGTAGCCTCATTTTCTTTCCATAATATGTACATTTACCTTAGTCAATTGAATTTTAGGTTTAGTAAAGTTACGTGTTAAAATGACGAATTTTCAGAAGCGATTTTCTCGAAAATAAATGTGTTGACCTACCCATTTTTTTCATAAAAAATCTAGAATAATTTATTGACATAATCTCTAAATTTCAGAGCTAGTCAGCATTTTATTTAAAATCGCCCAAGCCTCCTTAAAAATAGTAATTATAACTTCGCAATGTCACGGTTTGAGGGTACTAAGTTGAATACGGTACTTCCATAATAGGTGAACAGATTAGTCTATAGTACATGTAGTTATCTTAAAGTGAAACTAGTTTTGATATGGTTTGTCTGACAAAGGCCTCAAAAATGAGTTATATATTAAACATAAATTTGTACATTTTTTCGAAGCAAAGAATACGCTATTAATAGTGAGTTTTTATCATAACTTTTTTTTGTAGCCTACTGATAAGAAATGCAAGGAAGAAAAGTTGCTTGTTTTTTCATTTCGTAATGAGTTTTGGAAGCAAATTACATCTGGGAGGAAAAGTTTGTGTTGGCGGTAAAACACTGCTGATTTAAATTTTTCAAGTTCGGCTAATTTTCAAGTCTCCATAGGAAACTTTTATTTCCTGATTGTGTAAGTATTCAGAGCAATTTCATAACGTTTTATCAGTTTTTTTCATATGTATTCCAAAAAAAATTTGTCAACTGTTTATTTATATCTAGTCGTTTTGATTTATTAAAATAATTACACCTCTCCGTAGAAGGCTTTTAATATTTTTGATGTATTCACTTTATATAAATAGTAAAAAAATAATTCATTTATGTTTTTTAGTATTTGAGAAAAAGTAACAGCGTCGTGTTACGTTAGCGCAACGATTTATTCGAGTCTAAGCTTGCCCTTAATAACTCGGAACTCGCACTGGGCACGTAGGTGGGACGCAGGGCTAGAAGATAGCTAATTTGAATGATATGGGATATTGGCAACGGGGTTCAATTGTTTAGAGAAAATCAAGTTGTGTTGAATTAAATCGGTTATTTTGCAGTATCCCGATGCACTCACTCACGGCAGGGCTAAGGTTTGTCAACTTACCTGGAGCGGCGTATCGAAGGGTGTCCCGTTCGCAATCTAGAATCCACCCGTACCATTACGAGTAAAAGTATCGTTTTTAGAAATTACGTAAAGGGGGCTGACTGTATTTTAGTTCGCGACCCGTCTAGAATCTACCAATACCGTAAGGAGTATTGGTGTTTGTTCTAGATTTTTAAGGTGATTCAATCGCTTATTTTATTCCCGTAGGTCCTGGGGTAACAATACCGTTGCATATAATGGTGTGTACGTTAATTCAATTATTTCTCAGTGTTCCGATGATACCACTACCGTATCGAGTAATGGTGTGCGCGTTAGAGTTTATGCCCACGCCGGAAAGGAGAGGGGAAAAAGAAATTAAAAGTGTGATATACTTTGAACATTTAATTTTATTCAAAACAGAAAAAACTTGTCCACGCGGCGAACTAGCGCGAGGTGTCCGTATCCGAAATTAAAACCGCGCTCGTGGAGGACCGTAAGATAGCAGAAGAGGACTCTAACTATCTAGTCGACCGTTCAATAGTAAAATTTTAACTGGACTGTGTCCTCACCTCATGGTAGACTGGAAGGTAGCAGAGATGGACTATTACTACTCAGTCTACCGTTCGATAGGTGAAAAAAAGAGAGTGCAGTTTTGGAGCCTTCGGGCATTTTTATAAAAAGTAGCGGACCTCGGTGACGCGCTGCTTCGAGAACGACGTAGGAAAACTTGCCGGGGGAAAATCTTGAAGAAGATACAATAGCCAAAAATCTAATTGGCTAGAACTGCTCCAGTTTAGCCACTCAGAAATTGGCACTTCCCACATCTAGCTCACTCTCCTTCGTGCGTCAAGAAAAGGGAAGGTGATTCACTTACTCATGCCCTTCTTTTCTCCTTAACGTCCAAATTTTACAGAATTTTATTATAACTTAATATTAAGATTAAGATAGAATGTTACTAATATTTACTTATGCTAAACACCCTTCGTTTACTCAACTGAACTCGTTGCAAAAAAAACGGTGAAAATCGCTTAACAATTCAATTAATGCTCGGGTGAATAAACGATCGGTGTGTTATGATGTATCAATTAACACTAATACTTAAACAGCAGTAACAGTGGCCGTTGCCATAATAACTTATAATTATAGTATTAGTGGTAGTAGTTATGATAATAATTATAATCATAATAATACTAGTAATAATAATAATAAAAATAAAAATAATTATTGTAGTAGTAAGAATAATGATGAAAATAACAGTATTTCGTCTGTTGCGAGCTTACATAATTAAGTTTACGAGAAATTTGACTGATTATAGTGTTGACTATAGTGTTGCAAAAGTTATTCAGAATTTTGATAGAATTTTAGTCAACATGTTGATCGCTGCTAGTCGTTCGAGAGGGAGTCGGCTCGTGGTGCCTTGTTGCTGGCTAGCGGTGTAGTGTGTATGGGTTGTTTCTAGCAATGTGCGACAACTTTGGCATTTACTATTATTTTCGCTTGATTTATTCGAGTTATTCTAATGTTTAATATTATGTCACTTAATCTTAAGCTAAAGTTATATTAGCATTTAATATTACATTTCAGTTTAGCTGTTCTCAGTTAAACTTTCGAATCTATGGTTATTTCATTTTTATGCAACGAAAACAATTTTGTTTGTTTTTCATTTCCGGTTAGCATGGGCCAGCGTGCATGTACATGAATCATCATTGTGCTGCAGGTAGAGTAACTTGTAGGTGATTCACCTCTTTTCAGATGCACGTTGGTCCTTGCTCAAAATACTTCAAAATAACATGAAAAATTCTTCAGGCATGAGCGGGGAAAAATTCATAGTAATTTTAGTCCACCTATATTACAGTAGATGAAAAAGTATTTAATATTGTCAAGTTAGCAAAACTGCGATTACAATGGTTTAAATTGATATTGCACATTACTTAATGTTAAATCAAAATGAATAACTACAATAAAAATTTAAAACAATCTTTAAAATCAAGGCTATTAAATATAAACATATGCATTTGCATTAAACACGCTTTATCCCTCGAGTTTCGCCCAGATGCGTAAAGGCCCCTCCTCTCATCCCGTTGAGAGCGAGCTGGCCTCTGAAATTCTCCGTTATTTTCTTTCTTCTTTCTTTTCTTATGCCCTTTTGTCTTCTAGGGGAGTGGTCTTTACGGACCTGTCCCATGCGGGAAGGTTAGTTTTCAGTCGGTAGGCGCAACGGGTGAATCCAACACTACTACTGGATTCGCTGAGGTGTGTATGAAGATTTTTTCCTCCCCGCTTTCTCAAACAAAAAAAAAAAAAAAAACAAAAAAAAAACGCTTTATCCCTTCTATATTGCTTGATTTCATGTTAAGTAATAGTACAAACATTCAAAAACTGTATGTACATAGACTGGTAAATAATACAGTCATTAAGGGAGTATCCCCCTTATGTATAATAACGTCAAGATTTTTATAACATTTGAAATGTAGGTAAATAATTGCAGGACAAAGTTCCAATTAAGATTTCAAGACGGTTCACAGCTTTGGAAGCGAGTTATTAATGAAAATTTATTTTTCAGTTTAACATGGCATCTAATAGGTGTACGCATTTTTTGCTCCTTCATCTGTTAATACCTCAATAAATAACGTCAAGATTAAGGTAATGTTGTTTTATAAGAAAGAGAATATATTTAAGGATCACATTAGTGTTCATTAAATAAACATTCAAGGAATGTAAAATTACTAATAAACGAAAAAAAAGCAAAAAACTAGATTAAAACTCATATATACATACATACAACGCATTGAAAATAATGCCAGTACTGTAGTTTTCTACAGTGAATCTAGTCAATAAAGGGGATACTCCCTCAACAGTTAATAAATAAAACTCTATATACACAACACTCCACGAGTAAACGGCTCAGTAAATAGCTCTCTGCGGCACTGCTATCAAACTTCGTTATAGTGGAAAGATGTGTCAACCACTCATCGTCGAGATTTGGGACCACAGTGGTTTATCTTTTATACAACTGACTGTGTGGTGTCTGCTATACACTATCCGTGGCGCCATAAGTGAGACATGTGTAAAAGTAAAAGCGAACGTTAAAACTATGGTAACTCCGACTGACCAAATTTTTTTCAGTGCACAGATGAAATAATGCCTAAATCGCACGTTTGTCCCTGTAACTTTCCTGCCCGGAAATTAAAGACTGCGCTAGAGCTGGCCCAAAACTGTCTCTCAGCTTACCAACTCTGGCAACGATCTGGATACCGGAGCGGATGTAATACGGGCTGGAGCTGGGACGAAGGTTTACCGGCTGATGATCGTCATATAGAAGCGTTAGAGAGCACCGATTCGGCGCTGCCAAAGTGTGTATATATAGATTTATTACGTTTGAGCTTATGGTTATGTTACTTATACGCTTATAATAATCTATAATAACCGTGCGTACAATGAAATGGAGCACTATTATTACTATTACTATTATTATTATTATTGTAATTATTATTATTATGACTATTAGTATGTTATTATTAATGTCATTATTACTATTGTTATTAAGTATTATGTATTTTTTAAATGCACATTATGTTGTGAAAATCAACTCTCATACAATTTAAACTTGAATTTTAATTTTAGTTGCACTATAAATGTTAATAATATTCCTGACGTTAAAGATATGGATAAGAATGATTAATCAATAAACTTTTATAAATATTCAATGTTTAAGTGTATTTGTAAAATTAGTTTATGATTTGCAGTTGCTTTTTATTCAATGGAGAAATTCCTTATCTTTTTTTTTAATTATATTTAAATTACAATGATCGGCTTACAAAATCCACATTTCTCAAATATAAAAGGAAAATATAGTTATAAACATATGATATATAAAACAAACTTTTTAATAGCGTCAGCACTTGCCGACTTGCCCTATAACTGCGCATGCGTGCGTAAATTAAACGCGCAGTTTTATAGACGCAAGCCAAAAATACCTCCGGGGCCGCATTAATCTAAGCCATCCTAGCTCTGAATACCAGAGCTGGTCCAGCTGAGTACCTACGGGAGCCTGACGACCATTTCCGGGCGAGAATGTCTGAAATCAAATAAGCACTGTTTAAACCCGCTCAGGTATTTAGATCTGGGATAGCTTGGAATGTAATGCGGCCCCAGAGGTATTTTTGGCTTGCGTCTTTAAAAAACTGCTCGTTAAACTTGCGCACGCTTGTGCAGTTATGGGGCAAGTGTAGACGCTAAGAAGACGTTTGTTTCAATATCATATGTTTATAGCTATATTTTCCTTTTATATTCGATAAATGTGCATTTTGTAAGCCAATCATTGCTGTTTAAATATAATTTAGATAATTTATTGAATAATTATGATACATAATAGTTATAAATAATTATGATAGATTTATTGAATAAAAAGTAAGTAAAAATCATAAATTAACTTTGAAAATACGCTGGTACATTAAATCTTAACCTATAAATTTGCATTTTCAATTATAATAACTTAAAAAACAAATTTTATAAACCTTTGGTACCACTATTTTTTTTTTTTAAATTCATAAAATAATAGTAAAATTCAATGTTAAAATAACATTTGAGTACAAAAGACTATTTAAGTTTGTAAAAAAATAAATAAAAAAAGTTTATTGATTAATCATTCTCATTTTTATCTTTAACGTCAAGACTATTATTAATTTTTATAGTGCAGTTGAAATTAAAATTCAAGTTTTACAAATTGTATGAGAGTTAATTTTTACAACATAATGAGCATTTAAAAAATACATAATACTGAATAATAATAGTAATAATAATAGAAATAATAATAATAATAATAGTGCTGCATTTCATTGTACCCATGGTTATTATATATCATTATAAACGTATAAGGGCCATAAGTAACATAATTATAACCTTAAATGTAATAAATCTATATATACATACTTAGGCGCTCTCTCACACTTCCATATGGCATTCATCAGCCAGTAAACCTTCGTCCCAGCTCTGGCTCACATTACATCCGCTCCGGTATCCAGATCATTGCCAAAGCTGGTAAGCTGGAAGACAGTTTTGGGCCAGCTCTAGCGTAGTCTTTAATTTCCGGGCGGGTTCTTTGTTTGAGGAGGTTCATTACCTTTAGGAAGGTGTGAAAGAAAGGTCCAACTTGGAGGTTAAAAATTCACGCACGCATCTTACACGGAGAAGAGTGCACAGCTCACAGCAGTATGTCACGCCATCTATCTTAAATTAAAATCAAATCGTGTTCACGCGAACTGCTTAGCAGACTGAGAAGCATCACTTATAGCTTATTACTGACTAAATGTTATCTCAAATACGATAAATTGGTTATTTTTTGTAGAAATTCACGTGCTAGACGAATATAGGGAGTTTTCGTTAAAGCCGATTGTCTCTTGTCTGGCAAAGACAAAGGAGAGAACACGGGGTGAGAGAAGGATGAATCTTTCTCACGTGGACGGAAATCAAGAGACGTGTGGTGGTTGTCATAGAGACCAGTATCTTTTTTGTTTTAACTTTCTTGCGTATAAAAAGAACTAAAACAGAAGCAAGCAGAGTCTTCTTGTTTTTACGCTAGAAACTAACAGTTGTAAGTTAATTAATAAAAGTGTGTTTTTCATCCATTAAAGTTTTTATCTCCCTGCTACGTCTTACACAGCTAATGGGAAAAAACCAGTTTCACGAAAAGTGATGATTATTGCGACTGTCCATTCTCTAGTCTTGCTTACCCGCTTGCTGATCGCTAATTTTTTTTTTCTTAAACTACTCAATCGAAAGTATTTACTAAGAATTTAATTACTTTGAACTTATTAATCAAAGTTGATCTCATATTGTTGATTTTTTTAATTTCACTGAGATATGAAATACGTTTGTGCTTAATAGAAGTTTACAGTAAACGTTAGTAAATGCTTACTTCATCAATTTATTGTTTGAAGTTAAAACGAAAGAAGATATGAATCAAAACGTCTTGAAACTAACATGCGACATCTAGTCACCCTTAAGTCTGTAATCCCTTAGCCCAGAGATCTCAAAGCATTCAACAATATAACACAATTTATCATGAACTATTTAACCCCATTGCCTGGTGCCATAAACAGTCATGCATGCATTAATTAAAAATTAATAATATTAGCTCCTATCACCCGATAACCTGGGGCTCTTACTGGCCATTTTATTAATCAATAAAGAACAATTAAATAACACAAGTGCCAATTATCAGGTAACTCGAAACGTTTACTGACTGCTTTATTCGTTAATTAATTATTATTTTATAATTAAAGTGCTAACCATTAAACGGAGCTAGTAGAAAACACAATAAATTAATATAAAAAGAATAAATAATGCAAGCGCCAATTAACAAGTAACCTAAAATGCTTATTTTCTTTGTAACTTCCTAACATAAGCGTATACCATCAGGCAACCAAGGGCACTTACCAGCCACTTTATGAGTTGATAAATTATTATTTCATAATACAAGCGCCAATTGCCAGATAACCCAGGGCACCAACTGGCCACTTTATTAATAAATAAAATACGATTATACAAGACAAATACCAATCACCAGACAACTCTCGGGGCGCTGGCAGACAGCTTAATAAATTATGATAAAAATAATCGTTAACACAAGCACTAATAACCAGGTAACTTAAAACGCTTACTTTCCACTTTGTTAGTTAAGAAATTGTTACATTCAAACATAAGTGCCAATCATCAGGAAACCCAGGGAGTTAACTTGCCACTTTATATATTAATAAAGTACTTAAATAACACAAGTCGCAATCACTAGGTAATTTGAGGCGCTTACTGGCTGTCTCATAAATTAATGAAGAAACGGTAAACAATATTAGCACTAATAACCAGGTAACTCAAAGCACTAACTGCTTACTTTATTAGTTAATAAAGTGTCACTTCGTAACACAAGCGCTAAATGCCAGATGATCCGGGACGGTTTCTGACCACTCCATTAGTTGATAAAGCACCACTTGATAACACAAGAGCTTTAGTTATATTTAAAGTAGTACATTTGTTATTGCATAGTATTTTAATAATCCGTTACATATTCAACAAGTGCCCTGGATCACCTGGTAATAAGCTAAAACGTTATGTATGGTTTTGATTAATTTATTTAGTAGTCAGTAGTCGCCCCAAGTTATCTAGTGATTGGCATTTGTGTTACGAAGTATTGCGTATTATAACTAATAATTTATTAACAAATAAAGCAGCCAATAACCATTTCGAGTAACTTGGTGATTGGCACTTATGTTGTTTAATCGTACTTTATTGATTAATAAAGTGGCCAGTAGGTGCCCCAGGTAATCTGATGGTTGGCACTTGTATTATTAATTAACAATATATTATTCAGTAGAATGGACAGCAAGTGCCCCGGGTCATCGGTTGAGTAAAAGTTTTGAATTTTTACACGTTGCCGATACCGTTTTTTTAATAAATGCATGTACAACTGTTTAGATAATGGGGTTAAATAGTTCATGACTAATTGGGTTATGTGCTCAAAGGCTGAGATATTTCTGGGCTAAGGGGTTAATGACTTTAGGATGACCAGGTTATTGATTTAAAGAGCTTAAATAAAAGTTTTTCAATTTCCTCGGAATTTTGAAACCACTTTTGAATTTTGTCCCAATCGTACTGAACTGTGCTGCTTATTATCGATAGCGTCAATTGAATTCGATTGGGACATCGAAAATAATTTTCTATACAGCTCTGGTACCAACACAACATGGCATTCAAAGTTTCCAAGTGCCGCAAGTGTTATTCATGGATAATATATTATTTTATTTAAAAGTGTACTCATTAATGTAATTCTAATAGCGTGATTGTCCTCGTATGTTTGTTTACATCCTTCATAATTTTCATTAAGATTTATTAGGTACACTTCAAGATATTTATAAGAATGTACATAACCTCAACGTTTTCTTAATTGAAAAAAAAAATTTTTTCTTTGAATGAGCCACAAAGGTGATAAAAATTTACCGGTACATTCTTAGTTTATAAGGCATCAATTATACGAAATTTAAATAATTTATTTTACATAAAGTTTTGTACATTTCATCATATCTGAAAGAGCAACCACATAAAACTTATTTGGTTGTGTTAGCTGGTTTCAATGTTATTGTGACTATACCTACCATACATCAAATTTCAATTTTCAGAGTGAAAACATGAGCTCATAGCAAAATATCAAAGCAACTTTCTCTGAAACAGTATTTTTACATAGATTTATTATTTTCTTTTCGTTGTGCATAAATACAGTACTCACAAAGTTCAACCATCGTGAGTAGTAAGCTATATTTTTTTTTTTTTTTTTTTTTCGTTTTTCAAGTGTTTGTTTTAGTAAACAACATGAATGCAGTACTAACGTTTACAGAGCTTCGTTCTTCCTGTGGGTCTGGCGACCCCCTTGTTACCTGAGAAATTGTGTCTATACTCATCTCATGTTTAAAGAACTTCGTTCTTACCGTGGGTCCCATGACCCATTTATCCCTTCTGGTTTGTTGTTTTTTTTTTGTTTCATTTTTTTTTTTTTTTCTTAATTTCTTGTTTTATTTTTTGTTTTTTTTTTTTTCATATTTTATTTTATTACATTTTTTTTCATTTTTTTCTTTATTTATTGTTTTATTTTTTTTTTTTCATTTCTTGTTTTATTTTTTTTCATATTTTATTTTATTACATTTTTTTTCATTTTTTTGTATTTCCTTTATTTAATTTCTTTCTTATTTCCATATTTAATCTTTTTTTTTCATACCCTTTTTTTTTTTTTTTTAATTTATATAATTATGTGACATTGTAACACAATTAGTTCGTCGAATTCAAAATCTTAAAAACCATTGATACGTTGTGCAACTCTATCGTATATGTTTATTTTAATAATTTATTTATAAAATAATTAATTTATAACAGTAATTATTAGTATTACTGTAATGCCAAAAAAAACCTCAGGTTTAATAAAAATCGGTCGGTATTTTATGCATCAAATGCATTTTTTTTTTTTTTTAACACAAATACACAATTTATCATGAATTAAAAGTAGTATCAGTGAATGCATATAAAAATGGAATATTATAGTTACGAACCGCGTGATAAGTACAAGAAACCGATCTTCTAGAGTCGGCAGCGCTTGTAGCAGAGTGGGTAAGGTACTGGATTCACGTGCAGGAGGTCGATGGTTCAAATCTCTTTATTGGAAAATGTTTTTTTTTTTTTTTTTTTTTTTTTAGAATTGTAAAAAAAAAAAATTCAAAGTGAAATAAAAGTTATTGTGGGAAAATAAAATTGTAATTGGTTTGAAAATTAATTGCTTGGGAGTGTGAGGGGGAATGGTGGGTAAAGGTGTGCAGAAGAGTAACACGGCACGGTTGACAGATATACATATATAGCGGGGAGAGGGGAAGTGTGTAGAGAACAGTAGGTGGGGGAAACGGGGTAAGGGGGGAAACTTGAAAGGCAGAGACTTTGGGTAAAACCACTTTCGTTTCCAAAAAAAAAAAATCTGTCGGTTTTAAAGTTCCAGCCCCCCGAGTAACGGGACATAAAGAACTTCGTTCTTAAAATAATGAAATTGAACACAATTGACTTATAAAAAAAGAAAGAACGTGAACATAATATATTAATACATTAAATCAAGCAAATGAAAGGATGATCGATCATCGTTACAAATGATCAATTTTACCTTATACGTATACGAGACAATGTTGATTGACCATCACGTGGACTGTTGTCCGATACATGACTGTATTGACCCATTTGGGTAATTTGTGTGTTAGTAGGTTTTTTCAACTATGTGGATTGTCACTCCAAATCATAATTACAGTTCGACCACGTTGGGCAATGACATGAAAGGAACAATGATTTGATTCCTCAGAAAGCAAGCTTGCGGCCTCAAAGTTATCTGTACATAAACAAGAGTAGACGCTATTAGTGAAATTGATCGCAAGTCATTTTTTCTCAGACACGCCCATACTCGCAACCATAGCGACGCACTTCAGAGGAAAGAAAAAAAAGAAAGACGCGTTCACACATATACACGCATCCACCTAACCATAGCCTACCATCAACAATACTATTCTATCGCCGTATATTGACACGTCACTCACCGAGGAATTATTTAATACCCGATGCTTTAATCCTTTATCGACTATCTGATTCCCCATCAGTTGTTCCCTTATAATTGACTTGAATCCAGCAACCTTCATCGCTCATCACACTCACACAACCACGCCCATGACGCCCTTTTTTCTCACAACAATACCGATAGCTACGTGAAATTTTAATTCCCACGGAGACGCGATCTTACACAATTCCGACACAATTCGTGGTTGCACTTTCACGCACAATCAGAAAGCTCTGTACAAAGGAAACTACAAAACAGACAAACACTGACCGCATGTTATGCGTGACAACAAAATTTTGGTATACAACATCACTTGGCAGTTTTACGCGCGCACGTTAATTTCTCTGCCTCCTACGAGGTCTATGTTTTACATGCTAATTATTATTCTAATTATTCATTCTTGATTATTATTCTAATGACTAAATACCTTAAACAAGAGTAGACGCATTTACAGGAAGCCTGGTGATTCAACTCAGACTCTCGCGTTGTCGAGGCCTCGTGGTGTTTTTAAAGTCACTGTTTGTTGTTGCCCAAGTTGTGCTTTCTCCTACGAACGTCTGACCTCTTCTCGCGCTGATTTGTTCTAACCGTTTTTTCTCTAACCCACCCACGTTCCTGCAAACATCCCTCTCCTTCCCTTTCCCGCACTGCTAGCTACTCCGACCATCGTCCTCTTTCCTGCGCTCCCACGGCGTATTTGAATCTCGGTAAACAAAAACTGTGACGTCCCCTTTTCGACGGAACATATAAATAACAGAATTTTATCTTCTAGAAAGATTAAATTTGTCATTTTTGTCTTTTTAAACTTAAAAATCATCCAAATTCATCTTTAAGAAAGACTACATTGATATTTGTTCTTTGGTGAAGTGAACACTATGAAATTTTGTCTTTTAAAAAGATCGAATTATATCATTTTGTCTGTATAAAGAATAAGTTCCATGATATAGTCTTTTCAAAATAGAAATCAATCAAATTTATCTTTCTACCGCCCAAATTTAGTACTTTGGTTTAGAGTGTACTATTTACAGTATATGTGAAGTTTTACGAAGGTACTTACTTACGTCGAGAAAAACAAAGTCTTAATTGTTTATTGCAGTTAGCCTCATGGACCCTGCCGCAACCAGCGAAAATAAAAATGATCGTCACTCTTCGAGGAGCAGCTTTTTTCACATCAGCTGTAAGAGTGCGAGTCATGATCTTTGAGTCTGCTAAGTAGTTCGAGCAGCCGTGATGTAATATCACCTTAAGATGGGTGGCATGAAATGCTGCTATGAGCTATGCACTTCTCTCCATGAATGTATAATTATTGCAACAGTCGATGATCGCTTAGGATATGTATCAATAGCTTTTTGCAATGAACCCTATTAATTTAAATGTTTTACAAACACTTATCAGCAAGTATTAATTTGTTCTTGGCAGCAATTTAATCAAACAATTAATTGTTAATTCTATTATATAAACTTTTAAGTTAAAGAGAGAGAAAAAGAGTTTAGTCAATTTTGCAATTGAATACCCGCAAAGTAAATGAAATTTGTATTTCTAATCTATCGATTCAGATGGACCTTAGGGCTTTAGAATTTCGCATTAATTTTTTAAACATTTTTTAACTTGTTTAAATGATACAGGATAAACCAATTTTCACGAACTCTTCGAAAAAAGTCTGTGCTAAAATGCAGATGATTTGAATCGGAGGTTTTATCAATTCAAATTCAAAAGTATCTTCGCTAACACACAACATTTTTACAGCTTCTATTATGCATAGTACAAGCAAATTCTGAGAAATTTTTGAGGATGGTATTTTTTAAGAAAGTTTGATTCTGTCTTCCAGTGGGGTAGTTTATTGAGGTCTGGGATGTAAGAAACACACAGCATCCCTGACAGAGCGTTATTTGTTCTGAAAATGAACTTGAAGAGGATGAAACGATATGCACCAGCGCCCATGGTGTCGATTGAGTGAAACTCAAAGGGAAGCAAGTGGTATCAAATCCATGTAGTCTGTAGATTTCTTGTTGTATCTAAAAAAGTAAGCATTTTTTGATGATAAATAAAACGTAAAACATGCAGTAAATTTGATTATTATTAAATTAGATCCCATGTTGATCATTTCTGGCGTTGTTATTACGGCCGTTAAAAGTTTGATAAATTCAAGCAAGAACTGTTTGTTGTCTCTGCTTAACCATATGTATAGGGACACTAGATACATAACAGCGAGCAGAAGTACTGTTTGGATGCACTTCTTATTATGTATACATAATATTTTCACAGGCTTTTCATACATTTAACGGATTTAATATGAAAACGCCTGCTTTGATTTACATGGCATACAAAGGCACTTACTAGCGATTAAATTTTTTTTAACTTTAACGCTTCATGTCTTACCATAAAATGCTCAAATTTAAGATGATATATTTCTAAGAAGATTTAATACCACTGGCATCCTCCATGTTTCTAACTTTTTCCACGGGCTGGAGGAGCCACATGTCATTCTCGAAGCAAATACAGTGAAAAACTGCAGTGTGGAGCCATAAATCTTACAAACGTAACCAAAGTGTTCATTTTAAGTAAAAAAAAAAAATTGTTTTTTCTTTACATAGTATGGAACTACATAAAAATTAGAAAGTAATATTAATATGCAATATTTGCAAAAACTCGCATTCTCTGCTCATGAAAAAGTATTTTGCCACAATCTGCATGTTTACTACTTTCACCTACGGTTTGGGAGGCAACTTCTACGTAGATTGCGCAAAATTATTTTTTTAGTCAGCAGAGAATGCGAGTTTTACCTCTGAAGTTATATTGCACTTACCACCCTGAAATCGTAAAAAAGTCACAATTTGACGAAGGAAGGTGAAAAATCATGAACGCTACACGGGACAATAGTACTGCATCGCCTCCCAGGTGCTTACCTCTTTTGCCTTCGAGTCAGGGGGCAATTACATGTCCGAAAAAGAACGATGTATTATCTTCCCTTCTGGCGTAATATACTGTTTCACCAATCGTGTGCCATAGTTTTCGTTCTGTCCTTCGGCGTAGTATAGTGAAAACGTTTTTTACTTTCCAGTGTATGGAAAACATTTTCTTGTGTGCGATGATAACATCAAAAAATGTTTATTAATTTTTTAAAGTAATACTTCTATGGGCCCGTTATGTGAGAAAGTAAGTCAACGATTTCAGAATTCTGGCCTAGAAAAAATTAAGGGACGAAAGCGAATTTTCCATGTTACTCCCTCTTCGCCTCGCCTCCCTCACCATACCACCACACACCAGTCCCCTCTAAACCACACCACACCACAACAAACATTTTTAATTTTATTACTTATTCTGTGACATATTCTACGTAAAAAAAAAAACTGACTAAAAAGAAGTGACTTCTTCCACTAGATCCCGCACAATTTTTGTTGCGAAACATTCATTTACTTACCTTGCTTTAAATATATCTATCTCGTAGTAATGCAAGTTGAACAAGCCGCAGGTTCATTATTTTAGTTAGTTACATTGAAATTAATACCAATTTTTTAACACATATTACGAAAAATTTCGTACGTAACTCATGTCAATGATTTCTTACACTCGTGTGATTGACTTACACTTGTTGCCGGTCGCAGTAACAATCGCATTCATGCTACGAACTTGTGTTCTTAACTGGCACTCGTTTTCGTCAACTTCGGCTACTTGTGCACGTCAATCACAACTCCTGTGAGAAATTTTTTTTGCACTTGTTCCGTAAATAACTGTTTCCGATCATTTATACTACGATTAATATTAGTTTTCAGGCCATAACATTATTTACATTAAAATCCATGTTAAATTGTTAATAGTTCATTTCAAAATATCCTAATAACTAATCGCTCAGATTTCTCAAAAACGTACGTTTATTTATTAGAAAACATACAATGGATTAAAAACAAAATTAGAGTCGTTAACTATTATCGATTATATGAACTGTACCTGCATAAGAACAATACGGAAGGAACATTTGGGCTGAAACTTTGATTATTTGATGCATGGGCGTATTAACGATTACGCGGTCATAAATTTACAACGCAGTTTAAGTAGAAAATATTCGAATTTAAAAAATACATACGAGTTTACATAAATCATGTTTTACTGTATGGATGAGAGTTCTTATTAACTCTAGTATTTATGAATATCTTTACATTCTTGGACAAAATCTTAATTTAAATTTAATTAATACTATTACTAGATCCCATTTTTAGAAAATTACAGGTAAACTAGTCAGCTGCAAACTGCCAAGTCAGAGACGTTGAAAAAGAACAATTTTTTTGGATTAACTTTGTTAATAAACTGGCGTAAAATTTTGCTTGAGTGGGATTATGCATTGATGCTGAAAAATTATACAACGTATCATTTGTAAAATGATACATTATATCATTTTTTAACAGTTAAGTATTAGTACTAAAACTATTTAAAAAATATTTAGTCAAAATTAGCAAATACTAGGTCGGTAGCTAGTACTGGATTAATGAAAACTAAGTTATTGATCATTTTACATTTTTGAGTTTCTTCATATCGATCTCAGTTGTTAGGCCATTGTAATGAGGAGCAATTTACTCAAGCTTCTGTTATAAAAATAATAATAAAGATAATGGGTTAAAATAAAAATTATCGTATAAGAGTCTAATTCCAACTTCAGTATCAAGTAGCGTTATACTGACATCTTATTTCATTCAAAAAATTATCTCAGTTTGTAAATATCCCCAACGCCTATTTATTAAAAACTCTTATACTATTACCAGCAATTGGAATACAGAAGTTTTGGAAAAATATGTTCATTTTTTCTTAGGTTATTGTCAAAAATGCAGCCCATAAAAGTTGTAATGTTGGTGACACCATTTTGTAAGGTTAAAATTAATGATCATCGATAAGGTAATAACATTTTCATTAAATTGACGTTTAAAACAAAATGAGACCTGAATAAACTAGTTTTAATAACGTTAACAGCTCAATTTTCAATGAAACATTGTGGATCTTTCAACTATCAATCAGAGTATCTCGAAAGCAAATTAATATTATTTAACAATATTTTTCTTGAAAGTTAAGGTTTATAAAATACACGTTTCACTAAGTTTTTTCGACTCTATAGCATTTTTCCTTTCAAGAAAAATTTTGTTAAAAAATATTAATTTGCTTTCGAGATACTCTGATTGATGGTTGAAAGATCCACAATTTTTTATTGAAAATTGAGCTGTTAACGTTATTAAAACTAGTTTATTCAGGTCTCATTTTGTTTTAAACGTCAATTTAATGAAAATGTTATTACCTTATCGATTATCATTAATTTCAAGCTTACAAAATGGTGTCACCAACACTACAACTTTTATGGGCTGCATTTTTGACAATAACCTAAGAAAAAATGAACGTATTTTTCTAAAACTTCTGAATTCCAATTGCTGGTAATAGAACAAGAGTTTTGAAAAATTAGGCATTGGGGATATTTACAAACTAAGATAATTTTTTTAATGAAATAAGATGTCAGTATAACGCTACTTGATACTGAAGTTGGAATTAGACTCTTATACGATAATTTTTATTTTAACCCATTATCTTTATTATTATTTTTATAACAGAAGCTTGAGTAAATTGCTCTCATTACAATGGCCTAACAACTGAGATCGATGTAAAGAAACTATAAAATGTAAAATTATCAATAACTTAGTTGTCATTAATCCAGTACTAGCTATCGACCCAGTATTTGCTGATTTTGACTAAATATTTTTTAAGTAGTTTTAGTACTAATGCTTAACTGTTAAAAAATGATATAATGTATCATTTTACAAATGATACCTTGTATAATTTTTCAGCATCAATGCATAATCCTACTCGAGCAAAATTTTACGCCAGTTTAAATAACTCGGAACATATTTTTACAAATCTTTTAAAAAAGTAGTATGTTATTGTAAATAATAACTAAAATAACACATCCAAATTTTAGGAGACCTGTCATCGCGGTTTGAGAAATACTTTAGTTAAAAGTTTGAACTTAATGCTCTTGGTATAAATATATAGCAGACGAGAAATAAAATATTGCGCATAAATTCAATTTTGAAGTGTGAACTTTTCATTTTCTTACTTATAAGTAATCTTCTGCTGTACGATATGAAATAGCTCCCATGATTCATCAAGAATAAGTATAAAATACTCTAATTTTTAATTGAAACTAACTTTTAAGGATGACTTTTGATATATATTTATATATATATATATATATATATATATATATATATACATATTTTTACACATATTTTTACACATAGAGTTGCTTGTTAATAATTACTTCAGCGTTACTTCTAGTTCCTGCAGCCTACATGCCAGTTCCAGTAGCAGACGATGCATGGCACATACCCTTCTATAATATGTCTAACTTTGACTTGCATATTTTCTAATTTCAAAATAAATTATCAAGTGTTGCTAAAACTGTAATACTTTCATGTTATTAGGTATTTACATAACAACGATGTGTTAAAATTTCTATAAAAATTCTTGACAGGAAAGCCTTTCAAAATTGTTTTATTTGATATGTGACATTAATGATCATTCAAAGATTTTTCTGTTATTCTCTTTGGTCACTTGACATTAACGTTTATCACGATGTAATACAAAAGCTCAAGTAAAAGAATTGACTGGCTTATGAAAGTAATTTTTTGTTAATCGTTAATGCCTTAAAGTTATACTTTAGCTTAATTAGAATATTTATATTAAAACGGTAAGCAGAAATTTATGGTTGTGGTAATGAATAGATTAATCTTTATAAAAGTTTTGCGTTTATGTATAAGATTCTTAAAATAATAATACGTACAACTTTGGCTGACAGCGATATTAAGATGCTATTTAGATGCTAATGACTGCAAAGTTTGGAATTGACTCGGCTAAAATTATGTATTGTGTTTTGTATTTATTGTTGTGTCAATTCGACCATGGGGTACAGTGACAGGAGCGTTTTGAGACCTATCGTTTACAAGGCTAATCTTCAAATTTTTGAAAATATTTGAATGGAGACATCTATATATAATTGTAGGGCTCAACCAGCATTAAAATGTACATTATACTCTTCCATTGTAAATTCCGCAGTATATTTAAAATGAAAAATAGTATATAACGAACCTAAACCACAGAGGTAAAAAAATGTATACGATTTCGCCTTTGCCCTCCCTCAAAAGAGCGTAAATTTCTCTTTATTTCCCTGTAAAACTAACTCCATAAAATTTTGATGAAGTTTTTGGGTCATTGGCCCCCTCAACCTCCCTACCACATATCTTCTGCCCTCTTTTCATCCCCACTCCACAAAGGTAAAATTCTTTTAATTTCTCCATTATTTTAATGGAGTTAAATATTCTTGGGTTATTATTGGGTTAAATTTGCCAATACCCTTTAGCTCTTCTCAGCTTCCCTATGTTTTTACAATATCTATTGGCCTACTTTAGCCCCCTTCATTTTGGAACGAAATTTTTTTTTCATGTTATGAGTTTTGGGCAAATGGGGGCTAGACCGAAAAAATTATAACAAGACTTTTTTCTGACCCCGCTATAGTAATACAGCCGTGTATTAAGGGGGTTAAAACGGTATAGTCATCCTTAAAAGTTAGTTTAAATTAAAAATTAGTGTATTTTATAATTATTCTTGATGAATCGTGGGAGCTATTCCATATAGTACAGCAGAAGATTACTTAGAAGTGAGAAAATAAAAAGTTCATACTTTAAAATTGAATTTATGCGCAATGTTTTATTTCTCGTCTGCTATATATTTACACCAACAGCATTTAGTACAAACTTCTAACTAAAGTATTTCTCAAACCACGATGGCAGGTTTCCTCAAGTTTGGATATGTTATTTTAGTTGTTATTCACAATAACATACTACTTTTTTAAATGATTTGTAAAAAATTTTTTGAGTTATGGTCAAAATGTCGCGATGATGTTCTCATAAGAGTCTGTGTATAAGATCCCAAGTTGCTATTGTTTTTCTCAAAAATTGTGATGTAAAGGTTCCTGAAATTTCAGTATTTTGTTAACATACTAAAAATAAACACGTTATGATTTTTTGAAGACTATCGTAAGTTTCAGCTATAGAGGCGCACGCAGCTCTCTCTCTCCCTTCATGCGCGAACCATAAAGGACTCGACAGCTCTCTTTCGTTCGGCCTCCTTTGGTTGTACTCGACCAGCAGCTCCTCTTCCCCACATTTACAGTGGCCGCTGTAAGTATATTCGTATAGCTTGTCTCGATCGACATAAAACGTATTTGTCTCTTCCCGCTTCCCACACCCCGTGTAGATTGCACAGATTTGACTGGCTGTAAAACTGGCTGTTTAGTTTATTGCCCGAAAACAAAAAATACGATACAATTTTATGTTTTTCAGTAGAGAAAATTTGTCATTTCCTACAGAATTTCCTCAGGAATATGGGAAAAATAGTTCCATCCAAATCTGAAGTTAATTTCTTTTGTTTATTTAAAAATTTATGGTTATTTGCCATCTATTTATTTAGTTTTTTTCTTTTATCACCGCTTTAATTACTCTTACAGTGATCTTACGGCCGTCAGTCTTTTTGTCATCAAGTTTCCTACAAAATAGACATTTTTGAAAATTCATTATTTAACAATAATAATTCATTAATAAACAAAGTGTAACGTATAAATTGAAATTTGAAAATATTAATGTAGACCGCTTGTCTACTTACAAGGATAGTTATATAATAATAATATGAACGAAATTTTAAATTGGGCTTAATAACTAGGTATTACATTTAAAATTTAATCAATTCAAACTAATGTGCTCCCCTTTTCTATATAATCAACATTAAATTTTTGTTCTAAGATCCTATTCTAAGTTATTAGCGTCAATTCAGAGCTAGTTTTTAGCAGAATTAATTTGTGAATGGGTCTAACTAAGACAGTACTGCTGGTCCTAACCCTTACAACTCTGACTAGAGAGTTCGGGTCTTTAAAAATCTCTATTATTCGACCTAAAGGCCACTTACCAGGTGGAGTCAACTCATTTTTTATACGGACTAAATCTCCTACTTGCATGGACCATTGAGGCGTAAGCCACTTGAATCGTACCTGAAGGGTGCTGCTGAGGTACTCCGAGGACCACCTTTTCAAAAAAATCTGAACAGACTGCGATATTAATTTCCATCTTTGCAATGAAGAAACCTTTTCAGCTAGAAGGTCGTGTTCTGGGACAAAATAAGAAGCCCCCAGGGTTAATAAATGTGCAGGAGTTAATGGATTCAAGTCAAGTGGGTCGTCTGTCAAGGGGCAAAGTGGGCGAGAGTTAAGGCAAGCCTCAATGCGACAGAGAAAAGTTGAGAATTAAACGAAAGTCAAGATTTGGTCACCCACAACTCGTTTTGGATGAAACTTGGTTGATTTCACGGCTGATTCCCAAATACCACCAAAGTGGGGAGCAGCCGGTGAATTAAAATGCCATTGGGGTCCTTAATGACGACAAGTTATCAGCATATTAATCTGACTGATGTCGATCCTTAAGCATTTTTCTGAGCTTGTGGTCAGCTCCAACAAAATTTGTACCCTGATCACTGTATAAGTCAGTACAGTGACCTCTACGTGAGACGGAACGCTGGAAAGCCGCAATAGACGACTCTGTTGAATGATCTTCCACGATCTCCAAATGTATGGCTTTAGTTGCCATACACACGAAAACAACGATATAGCCTTTGAGTGTACTCTTTCCACGACATTTTAATAGTTGAACTGGAAATGAACCTGAAATTGGCGGCCAGAGTTAGCGGCCAGCCAGGGGCAAAAAGGTGGTGTCAAGGGGCCCCGTACCTTAACAAAATGAGGAAAATAAAGACCAGCCACCACTCACAGCGACTATTAACAATAATTAATAAATATTTTAACTTTATTCAGTGCCAGAATATGGCAACTAAGGTTATAAACAAGTTAACCAAACATGAAAATATCACTTTACTATGTGAAATCTTACTAATATATAAAGCAAAGTCGCTAAAACCGTTGTAATCGCTAACCGCGAAAACTACTGAACCGATTTTGCTGAAATTTTGCACACTGATTCATGATACTTCCTAGATGGTTTAAGTATAGTTTTTATCTTAAAAAATTTAATAACAATAGCAACAAATGAGCTCAAAGTTTTGCAAAAATACGCCAGCTTTTCACTTTAGTTCAGTAAAATCCGCTAGGTGGCGTCGACTAAAATCGAAGCTACCTGCAACATAATTAAATAAGTGTGGTTATAATAGGCCGGAGCGTATCGATAGCTGTATAGTCAAGCTTCGGCAACTCATCAAGCTGTTCAGAGAATGCTGGTGATGGTCCTGCAGCTGGGTATCCCGATTACGGACGACACTCTTCTCTAAGGGGGAAGGAACCTAAGTGTCCCTTCACCCTGAATCTCAAAGAGTGCGATCAAAGAAAAATAAATTAATTCCAACCGATGCCGTCTCTGCCAGAATACCAGGAGACATATCTAGCCAGAGCACAATCTGCACCAACTCTTCAGAGTTGTGTGGCAGTCCCACCATCCCACCTGGTGTAGTTAGAGAATTTGTGGCTACAAATGTAAGCAAGGAAAAACAGCTCTGAGGGGCACGGGCAGCCACAACGGCTACCTTCTTGGTCGTCGCGTCCCCAACGCGCTTACCCACATGTTCCCGTCTAAAGATGAGCAATTGAGCAGTTGGTTATCCGGGGAACGACCCGAGACGAGATATTCTTTGGTCAGCGGCGTACCTCCCTCCATCACAGTCTCCGTACATCGAGACTCCTAGGGTAAGAATCAAGCAACCCGTAGCCAGCTCTTTATCATCAGAAATAATAATAAAGAATAGCCTGGAAGTTTCACCACTGGCGCTTTTTAGGGCCATTATAAGTATTTACGTTCCCTACTTCACCATCAATTTCATCGGTTCTTTTTAGGGGCAACTTTAGTGTAAACTACCTTGCCAACAAATACATTCTTATTACCATTTCCGGAAGCGATTCGTCGACTAAAAGACTATATTAACTAAAGACGGGCACTATTAAACCAAGTCAGCTATTCACTGGCAGACGTCACCTGCGGAGTTGTTCTTCGCAAGGCTGGGAAACCCGGTGACCGACGACTCTATATTACTCTCTCGACTCTAAGCATTCAACCAGGAATCACTGATCCTTTCCAAGGTCTGCGCTGGGCAAACCTATAACAGCTATAAAGGAAAAAAAACTTGAGCCAACGGGACAGCCTCCACTGGACAAGTATCACTAACCAATCTCCCCATCTAAGATCACCAAAACAACTGAATCTGCAAATAAAAAAGGTGCTTTAGACACCAACGTCTTCGACGTTATACCGGGAGACGTTGGGAAAGAGCACTACAACTAGCTCCAAAGCTTCGGACTTTGTAATTTTTCTCCCAATCAGTCTGGGTCTTCAACAGTAAGCCAGAGAAGATCACCCTGAGGTATCCAGGCAGTCACAATTGCTGTTAACTGCAGTCAAGAAAGAGTTAACTTAAGAAGCTCACCGGTCTTTTTTAGGGCCATCGGACGTCGAACTACCTTGCCAACAAATGCATTAAAATTAACAAAGTTGACTGAAAATAGCCTTTAGGGGTCATAAAAGTCGTAAGCATACCAATAGTCGCAAAAGGGTATATTGGAAAGAAAACCTTAAATGTATCTAATGAATACAATTTGAGGCGTCAAGAAACTGACGCAGAAAATTTATCGAGATTGAAACAGCAGCGTCAAAATCGTCAACTTAAGAGTCCATTACGTGAGAGATCAGCTTTTCATTGTACCCTCACAGCAATCTCTGAAATCTTTAAAGATCCTACTTCAGATTTTTTGATGAGTAGAAAATGTATTTGTGTTTTTGTGGCAATAAAAATGTTGGGTTTAAGGTCCAGGACTTTGTTGCTCTGGTAATAAAATTGTGAGATATGAGAAAAAACAATTTTTTTTTATATAAATTTTTTGGGTGTTTAAAATCTTAACAGCTTTAAAAAATAGCCCTTTTCGTAAATTACACAGAAGAAATCAAATCAACAACTTTTTATAGCCATCGATTATTTTATGGCATAAAGAACGCACGGTACTTTTCAGCATAATTATTTTTTTGAATTTGTACACCTTATTATTTGACCAAATAAACTATATGGATTCCGAAAAAATATGTTTTTAATAAGAAGATTTTTGTTCTGAGATGTATCGGGAATATGTGTAAAATTTTCTAACTAAAAATGTTTCACATTACGTGTCAACACACTACGGTGTTTTATTTAGTAAGTCTCGGGCGAAGCCGAGACGGGGGGCTGCTAGTCGTTAATAACTTGGCCCAGCATAATCTCAGACCCTTGAAATTGAAGACACGTACTCTTCTAGTGACATACAATTAGCGAATATTATAGCCAACACGGGTGAAAAAATTTAAAAAAAGTTATAAACAAATTAAACAGGCAAAATATCGATTTTTGGTGAAAAATCGGCTACAACTTGGCCCAGCATGATCTCAGACCCTTGAAATTGAACACACGTACTCTTCTAGTGACATAAAATGAGCAAATATTATAGCCAACACGGGTGAAAAAATTTAAAAAAAGTTATAAACAAATTAAACAGGCAAAATATCGTTTTTTAGTGGAAAACGTGGATAATCGTGGGAACTTGCGCTCCGAGCGCAATTATTGATGTTGGCTCTTTGCTTGTTGAGACGTATCTGATTTATTACAATAATAGCGGAGAGAATAACTTAAGTTAACTATACAAATATACACTGTAGTCGTCATATGAGTCAGAGTAGAAAAAGAGATAAGATAAGAAAATATAAGTTCTGAAATTTAAGTATGTATAAATGTAAAGTGAAAGTTATAAAATTGATAAGTGTTACTTTTAGATGATAAAGCAAAGATAAAGCTATTACAATTCCAGGAAATATAACTATTGCATTTAACGTATTGTGCTAAAGAAAATTAGAAAATGAAGAGAGAATTAAAAGTTCACGATTGGCGTGAACAATACCTGTTTTTCGTAACACCCTCCGATAATCAATGATGTATCTTATTTTAAGAAGCCTTTAATTATGACGGGTAAAGTAGAAAATTTTTTTTTAATTTTTTTTTAATTTTTCTTTTTAAGTTAACTAAAAAAATGAGCACGGTAATTCAGTGCGTGTTTGCATGTAAGCAAGCACAAGTAGGAAAATTTGACAATAAATACCACAAATTTTTATAAAATAAAATTATTATGGGCACAAAATGCTACTACCGCTTTGTGCCCTTGAAATAATTTTTTTTTCACTAAGAAGCAAATGATTTACCGAGCCCAAAATGGACTTACGGACGAAGAATAGTATTTATAGTAATTAAATAATACTACCCTCAAGGCACTACTTAAAGCGCGTTAGATTGTTTTAGTTGCAAATACACCAAAAATTCTAACTTGACTTAATAGGTTTGGCATGAATGAATAATTATCGTTAAATAATGAAGCAAATATTGCGCATTTTTTTTTTCTTTTTATGCTTTTAAGTTTGAAATGTCATTTAAAAGTCATTCAATTGTTTACAGCTTCAGTCAACGATTATATATCTAAAGATTCTATGACAATACGATTATAAAAAATGTGTAAATACACTTCTCATTTTCATACAGACTATGCAACTTCATAGAGCATAGTTATTCTAATCGAAGAATTTAAAAATTTTCAATCTACCTATCAGCAAGCATGCTATAAATTGATGTTTTACACAGTTTAACTATAGTTGTTTACCTTTGGCAGTCTGCTGTACTACAATGTGTTATCTTCCAATTTTTTGTGCATCTATTGTGAATTACTATGCATGCAATGAATTGATGTCACGCACAATATAACCATAGTTGTTTACGTTTGGCGCTTTGTTGCACTACCGTGTATTGTGTAGGTTTTTCACTCCTATGCCGCCTGATACCACCAATTACCATACATGCATTTAATTTACTAAATGAATGACATAACTGCGTTTTTAACTTTTTGCGGTTTACTGTAAAAGCTATGTCGACTTCCGTTTTTTTATAAGTCACGTAGTATAGAATCTGCAGAATGCAAGCCCGTACTCTTCCGGTGTATAATTTTTTCGGTGTCGTGTGATAAGGTGATTACTTTGTTTTTAGTAACTAGTCCACTTTTATAAAGTTAGTTACTGCATGCATACGATTACATAAAATATTGGTGGGGCTCTTTTTTTTTAATTTCGTACACTATATTGTGAGAAAGTTGTGATCTATGTTCCATTGTGCTTATTCACGTTTTGTATCTTTTAAAGCACACGTTTACGTAGAGGTCAATTTTTTCGTATGTTCATGTTGGTGTTCAAACTCGTGCATCTGTTTATCTTTGACTAGCTATAGATATATTCTTGCTTAGCTTCATTAACATTGTCAACAGTGCAAATTTATGTATATTGCAATGTGTGCTTTTACTTTTTTAGAGTTGTGACAATCCATAGTGGTTTTTGTGTGTGTATATATATATATATTTTTTGTGAAAATTTGTTTATCCACTGCATGTTAATTTTTCTGATACATAGACTTTTCTAATCAGATCTATATTTCAGCTGCACTTTGGCTTTTGTGTTTATTAGAGGTGAGCTACGAGTACTAGCGCCTAAGAGCCCGTATAAATATGAACGAAGTGGCTAAACTTGACACTGAAACCTTAACCATTTCACGTGTTCAAATGAAAAGCGCGAAAATTAAGCGCCCTTCTATCATGTAAAAAAGCATCATGCGGCAATAGCTGGAACTAAAACCTTATCCATGGGGCCCACCTCAAATAAGTACTGATAAGCTTTGCTTTGGTAATTTCTTTTGTTATAATCATTTTAACATGTTGTCTAAACTTGGCTTGAAGCGGAAATCTAGCAAAGGTCGAAGTGACCTTTCGAAACAAAGCAAATATAATGTTGAATGGCAAGATTAATGGTTACGTAACCCGCATTTCAAAGGTTGTTTAAAAAATCATCCTACTTTACCGCAGACAGCAGAATTCATTTGTTGCCAAAAAAACTTTAAATTTACGAGAAAATCAGATCTTTATCGTTCAGATCTTTATACATTGGCGTCTTTATATGGCTACTCTATTAATAAAGCAAAAAATCGGGAGTATTTAAAACTGTCGAGTTACTTGCTCTTTCGCTGCAGCAAAGTACACAGAGTTCTGTAACGACAGTAGCATATTTAGTGGTAGAACACAACGTCGCGAATAAATTAGTAGATGATTAAGTACTACTTATTCAAAAGGTGATACTTGATCCACCAGCAACAAAGTGCATGCAGATGAAGCGAGCAAAAGCCTGTTGCGTAATAAAAAAAAGCGCTGTATCTTTTCTTTCATTTTAGAGTGTTGTTGACACTTTAAACAATGTTCATTATTATATTCTTGTGGACGCAAACACTAATATAAGCAATACATAGATTTTGTGCATTTCAGTGTAGTATTGTAATATGACAAAGAAAAAAATGTCCAGCATTTGCTTCAACTTTTAGAATTATTGGTTAAAATAATTTTTTGGTAAGGTAGTTTAATCTTAGGTGTCCCTTAAAAGAACCAATGGGATTGATGGTAAAGTAGGGAACGTAAATACTTATAATGGCCCTGAAAAGGGCAAGGGGTGAAGCTTTCAGCTAATCCTTATCATTATTCTTGATGATGGAGACCTGGTTGCGGGTAGCTTGACTCTTGCCCTCGAAGTCTCTGTGTACGAAGACCGTGTTAAAGGAAGGTACACCACTGATCAAAGAATATCTTGTCTTCGGGTCGTTTCCCGGATAACCAACCGCTCATCGTTAGTCGGGAAAGTGGGCTTAGAGAATACCTTCTCTGTGGCTATGCCACTGGTTTCGACCACTGAGAAGGAAGCCGTTGTAGCTGCCTGTTCTCCTCAGGGCTGACTTCCCTGGCTTACATTTAAGGTAAAAAATTCTCTAACGGCACCAGGCAGGATGGTAAAACGGCCACATAACTCTGAAGTGTTAGAGAAGATTGTGCTCTGGCTAGACAAGTCTCCTGGTATTTCACCAGAGACGTTATCGGTTACAATAATTTTTTATTGGTGGCACTCGTCGATCCTAGAGGTTCAGGGTGTAAGTAGACCTAGGTCACTCACCGATTCAAGAAAAGTGTCGTCAGTAACCAAAATACCCAGCCGCACGCCTATCATCTACATTCTCGGTGCAGCTCGATGAACTGCCGGTAGACGACTGCAGAAATTTTCGAGACACACCAGCGTATTATAACCACACTGATGTTAAAAGTAGCTTCGATTTTATGTCAACGCCATTTAGCGGATCCTACTAAACTAAAGTAGGACGCTAGCGTATTTTTGCAAAACTTTGAGCTTATTTATTTCTATTGTTACCAAGTTTTTCAATATTAAAATTATACTAAAAGCATCTAGGAAGAGCGTAGAATCGGTAAGCAAAATTTCAGCATAATCGGCTAAACAGTTTTCACGGTTAGCGATTACAGCAGTTTTAGAAATTTTGCTTTGTATATTACTAGCGGCCCCCCGTCACGGCTTTGCCTGAGACTTACTTAATAGAACACCGTAGTGTGTTGACAAGTAATGTGAAACGTTTTCAGTTAGAAATTTTACATTTATTCCTGACACTTCTCAGAACAAAAATCATCTTACTAAAAATATATTTGTTCGCAATCCATCAGTTTATTTGGTCAAATAATAAGCTGTAAAAATTAAAATAAAATATATTTATGCTGAAAAGTACCGTGCGTTCCTAATGCCATAAAATAATCGTTGGCCATAAGGAGCGGTTAATTTGCAGTTTCTCCCGAGTAATTTACGAAAAGGGCTAATTTTTAAAGATGTTAAAATTTTAAACTCCCAAAAATATATACTCAAAAAAATTTTTTTTTCTCTTATCTAACAACTTTATTACCAGAGCAACAAAGTCCTGGAGCTTAATCTTTATATTTTTATCTTTACATTTTTTATGGCTACAAAAATACAAATATATTTTCTTCTTATTTAAAAATCTGAATTTAGATTTTCAAAGATTTAAGAGACAACTGTGAGGGTAAAATAAAAAGCTGATCTCTCACGCAATTGGTTCTTTATTTGTCGATTTTGAGGCTGCTGTTCCAATCTCGATAAATTTTCTGCGTCAGTTTCTTGGCGCCTAAAAATGTATTCATTAGAAACATTTAAAATTCTCCTTCCAATTCGCCCTCTTGCGACTTTTGTGATCCCTTAAGGCTATTTTCTGTCAACTTTTTTAAGTTATAATATATTTGTTGGTAAGGTAGTTCGACACCCGATTACCCTAAAAAAGACCGGTGAGCTTCTTAAGTAAACTCTTTCTTGACTAAAGTTTACAGCAATTGACAGTGACTGTCTGGATACCTCAGGGTGATCTTCTCTGGCCTGCTGTTGAAGACCCAGACTGATCGGAAGAAAAATACCAAAGTCCGAAGCTTTGGGGCTAGTTGTAGTGCTCTTTTCCAACGTCTCCTGGTATAACGTCGAAGACGTTGGTGTCTAAAGCACTTTTTTTTGCAGACTCAGTTATTTTGATGATCTAAGGTGGAGAGATTAGTAGAGATTGGTTCGTGATGCTTGTCCGTTGGAGACTCCCGTTGGCTCAAGTTTTTTTTCCTTCATAGCTGTCAGGTTCGCCCAGCGCAGACCTTGGAGAGGATCGGTGATTCCTGGTTGAATGCTTAGAGTCGAGAGGGTAATATAGGGTCGTCGGTCACCGTGGTTCCCAGCCTTGCGACGAACAACTCTGCTCGTGACGTCTGCCAGTGAATGACTGACTTGGTTTAATAGTGGCTGGCTTTACGTAGTCTTTTAGTCGGCGAATAATGTTTCCGGAAATGGTAGTAAAAATGTATTTGTTGGCAAGGTAGTTCAAACTTAGGTGGCCCTTAAAAGAACCGATGAGATTGAAGGTTACGTAATTAACGTAAATACCTATATTGGCCCTGAAAAAGGCCAGTGGTGAAGTTTCTAGTTATTCCTTGTTATTATTCTTAATGATGGAGAGCCAGCTGTTGGTAGCTCGACTCTTACCCTTGAAGTCTGTGTACTGAGACCGCACATGAGGGAGATACGCCGCTGACCAAAATATATCTCGTCTTCAGGTCGTTTCCCGGATAACCAACCACTCATTGTTAGTCTGGAAAGTGGGCCTAGAGAATACCTTCTCTGTAGGTATGCCGTTGGAACGACCACTAAGAAGTTGGCAATTTTGGCTGCCCGGACTCTTCAGGGCTGTCTTCCCTGGCTTACATTTGTAGTGAAAAAATTCTCTGACGGCACCAGGCCGAATTGTGGTACGGTCACATAACTCTGAAGTGTTGGAGCAGGATGTGCTCTGGCTAGACACGTCTCCTGGTATTCCACCGGAGACGTCATCGGTTGAAATACATTTTTTATTGGTGACACTCGTCAATCCTGGAGGTTCAGGGTGAAAATAGACCTAGATCACTTGCCCATTAAAGAAGAGCATCATCGGTAACCGGGATACACAGCTGCACGACTATCATCTACATTCTCGATACAGCTCGATGAACTCCCGGTAGACGATTGCAGAAATTTCCACGATGCTCCGGCCTATTATAACCACACTTATTTAATTCTGTCGCAGGTAGCTCCGATTTTATCTCGACGTCACCTAGCGGATCCTACTGAACTAAAGTGAAAAACTAGCTTATTTAAGCAAAACTTTGGGCTGATGCAAAATTTTCGCAAAATTCAGTATTTTTGCGGTTACTAATTACAACGGTTTTAGCGACTCTGCTTTATTTATTTGTAAGATAAGACTAGCGGCCGCCCTGTCTCGACTTCACCCGAGACTCGCAGAATTAAACACATGTTTGTTGACACATAATATAGAACCTTTCAGTTAAAAATTTTACATCCATTTGCGACACTTTTTGGAATAAAATACTTCTTATTAAAGTACTATAAAAAGTAAAAAAAAATGTAATGATGCTAAAAAGTACCGTGCATTACTTACATTATAAAATAGATATTGAAAGGGCCGCTTATTTGTACTTTTTCACATTATAATATAGAAAGGGTTATTTGTTAAAGCTGTCAGGATAAAAATATAATTGAAAATAGTTTTTTTGATCACAAAATTTCAGTATATATAACATTTTTAGTTTAATTTTCAGAAGAAATTAAAACAATCTGATGTGGATCACCAGTTCTTGAAAGCCCGACGTACGAAAAGTTTGATGAGTGTTGGAAATTCCCTGTTTTCTCCACAGAGATGTGCTCTCTTATTAGTATGTAAACGAAGAGACTCTACAGAATGCTAGAGAATTAATGATTTTAAACAGGCATGAATAATATCAGCTCTAGTTCCTTTCGGAATTACTGGTAACATCTGCCTAAAATCACCAAATAAAACAAATGTAATGCTACCCATTAATTTCTGGTTTAATCTTAAATCTGGCAATGTTCTATTATTTGCTTCAATGTGAGCTCTGTGACTTATTGTGCACTTATCTCATTTAATAAATGTTGTATCTTGAAGAATTTTTCCAAGAAGGACATTTTTGCGTATCGGACACGTGTAATCTTCTCCAGAAAAACACATAATGGGAGTTTAAAAATAGAGTGAGCTGTTCTACTTCCACTCAAGAGAGTGGCAGCAATGCCATAAGATGCGACAGCAAGGGACAGTTTTCCAGCTGATCTTGCTTGAGCCAACATAAGATTGATTAAGAATGTTTTTTTACCATACCCTGTCGGGGAGTTCGCATTCTTGTCTTGATTTCAGGTTGGGAAGTTATGCATTCCTGACCAGGACGGGATTCTTTTGTTGCGCACTAACGTACTGCGCAGCCCTATCCTAGTTACTTTCTTATAGTAGTCCTCAGCTACTTTGCTACTTATGTGTATACAGCTATAGTCAACAATTTACTACACTCAGCTAACGAAAACCGGAACACTCGGATCATAACTTCAATAGTAATGCCGTACGAATATGCAGATTAAAGAGTGTAAGTAAAATTAGTGATTTTAGCCAGTGAGTAGTGTTATACTCAACAAGTAAAAATAATTAAGTACTCAGTCTCTATACGTCTGAGTACTGAAAACGATTCTGTGAGAATATAAATAAAGCTTCTATATTATTTTCAAGTACATTTTTCACGTAGGAAACAACCGTCACAGGAGCATAACATACTAATATAATTCCTATAGTGCTTGTATATATGATTTTAATAGAAATTTTGTGTTATTGAATTGTATATGTAATTGAACGATTTCTACGAGCGTAGCTGCTGCATATAGTACTGCAGTCGCTATATATTGTTTTCTATCTTGCTCGCTTTTTATTTCCCTAGATTTTGGGTTCTCAAGCGGAAAAATAGTATACAAAACAGGTTCGAAAAGGCTTCTTTACGAACCTTGTTACGGCCCTCGCCTTCGGCTCGTGCCGTAAACCTCTCGGTTCGTAAATCGAAGCCTTTGCAAACTCGTAAGTAATATACTATTCCAGTGCCTCCAAGAGCATCTAGGAAGAAGACTTTTTCACTACTATTTAAGACATGATTAATTATACAATCAAAAGCTTGTCGTTGATCTGGAACCAATTTTAGAAGATTTTGCTCAACGAAATTATGTAAATAGTTATTCCCGGTCAAAAGTTTTCAGATAAAAATATAGCAAAAAAAAACAGCTAAAAATATAGCCACAAATTTAGCTGTATCATGTGTTTTTTAGCTATAATCGTATGTATTTTTAGCTATATTTTTAACTGAAATTTTTCATTTGGTTTCTAACAACTGAATTTTCAGCTGTAATTTTGCCATATTATCAGCTAAAAATATAGCTGAAACTGCATGCGTTTACATGGGCCATAGGAATAGCTATATTTTTAGCTATATTTGATAGCTGATTTATTAGCCAAAAATTTAGCAAAAACTGTACGAGCTACGGGAACAGCTGTTATTTACAGCTAATTATTTAACTTAAAATTTAGCTGATGTTGCATGCATGTGTAGGCTACAGAAATAGCTGTATTTTTAGCTGTTATTTACAGCTGATTTTTCAGCTATAAATTTATATGAAACAGCATGTATTTGCAACTGCTGTTTATAGCTGATTAATCCTACAAAACTATTCCCGTAACTGCGTATAATTGTATGTATAGTATTCTTTAAGTATTAATAAAAAAACTGAATAGCAAGGAATAGTAAGTATAACGAATTTTTAAGATAATATTTTTGTAATTTTTTTTTTTTTTTTTGGAAGTAATCGTCCATAAATATATTTTTATACAAAAAAATTCAAGTTACACCTGTTTAATTCTGTACGATTAATAAAATAGATTGAAAAAAGACATTTTGCCCGGTTTTATGAATAAGTTACCATAGTTGGTAGATGTGATATGAACGTTTTTTTTCCAACTTCAATTAAAACGCAGATTTTTTTAATTGCTTTTGTTTCAATGACGCTCTTATTATTGTCTACATTTACAACCATTTTTATATGTGTACATACATTCGAAAACTCATTATTTACGATTATTTTATTACAGACACACAATTCGCGGTTACTATGGGCATCAACTAAAAATTCCAAAATTTGTACATAGTCGCCAGTTTTTAATAGAACAATCGAATTGTTCGATTTTGTTAACTATTTGTGAATTGACTGATATAAACAATTATTCATGAATATCCTATGGTATGCTTGTGTTTTACTAGATAATTCATAACCACGTGGTTCAACTGTTGGTCTTTTCGGCACGCCAAATTATCTACAGCTATCAGTTTTATTTGATTTGAATGTATTTCTTAGTAACAAATCATTACAATACTGTAAAGCAGGAGAAAATTGTTGACGATTCCGAATGAAATCTGTTACCATAATAATACTGCTTTTCATACAGATGTGCCTACAGATTTGATGAATAACACCTTTAGCGGCATAAATAATTTTGACGATTTTCCTATTACCAGACTCAAATGGATACTTACTATGAGCCCACAATGGTCCCCAGTTACAAACACTTTGAGTAATATGGTTAAGTTGGTGAACATTAAAAGACATAGCCATTTTTGAGTAATAGTACTTAGTTTTTGCCACAAATTCTTTCAAGTAACCATTGGCTTTTGATAAATCTTCTTTTTTAATACTTTCACTCATTAAAATTAAAATTTCCTCCACTAACAAGCTCCAGTGATAAACCTATGTCTTAAAATAAGGTGTTCTAAGCGCAACTTCATACAATAAGGGTAAACTATCAGTTTTCCCACTCTCGGGCTTTCCAAAAATTTGTATCGCATATTGACCTGGATAATCGTGATCAATGACATGGAACCTTAAAAGAACGAAATTGTTGAGTTAGAATTTTAATATCGCTCGCTGAAAACGAGTAACTTCTCCCCTGGAATAAAACCAATAATTAAAAAACTGTTTTGCAATACCCAGATCCACACAGTGCATGTGGTCTGGGACAAATCCATCTATGATATTGAAACCATTTAAAAGCCAAAGTGGAGAAACGATTCTTACACCATGAATTGTCGAATGTGTCTGTAAGGCTATTTGCAAATCAATCAGAGTATTTTCCTGCGTGCGTAGCTGGATAAAATCATTCTCATCTGGAACTGGATACTTTAAAGCATGACCTCTACCATAATTTACTTTTTCTCCACGCTGTAAATACCAGTTGCAACCAAAGAAACCGTTGAACTGAATGATTCCCTGCATTTGAGCTCTATATATTGTATCCACGCAACAGCATAGGGAAAACAATTTAACATGTCTTGTCTCATTATTGACTATACAACATATTCCTTTTTCAGAGTACATGTTCATTCGTTCAACAAATGATCGTACAAATAATATCATGTTTGGTTTATCACGTCCAAACCACAAAGCTACGATAAGTGGGTTACTTCTGTTACAAATGGGAACTTCATTTATCGTAATTTGAATAGGCCAAACTGAATACTTAGAACTTACAAATATAGGCGAACCATCGCTATTAAAAGTGACGGTCGTGTAATTTGATTTGCCATTATCAGCAAGTTACTTACACAAATTTTAATAGCACAAGCCATCATAAATATCTGTTATGTGACTAGGTACTAGTCTTTGCTTACCACTAACGATAGTATCATAATATTCAGAATTACTCTCAATATTATGTTTTATTTCATTTGTAACATCAAGTAATACAAAAAAATCAGTATATGACAGAGACTTCAAATTAATATTTTCTTCGCAATTGCAACAGAAAATGAAGCGTTGGTTTCAAGTATACGTATCGATATATCCTCTTCATTTCGGACAATTGGCATGATATTCGATGTTTTCTGTTGGGTAAAAATATTTGTCCATAAAACACCGTGTACCTGGTATAATGTGACAATTAAAAAAACAATTGATCATTTTACACAACGAAACTGCACCATTAACTGGAAGATGAGATCTTTTTATAAACGTTAAACTACATTTTCCTGAATAACCTGATTATATTCTGGTTTTTCTAATATATACGAGGTAAAAAATATATACGGAAGTATAATTGTATCATAAAAAGTGCTGACTGAATCTTACGTTACTATAAATGTTGTTGTCGATATAACTGCATGAATTTACGTCATCCAAATCGTTTGTATAATCTGAAACAGTATTTAAATGAATTATGTCTTCGTATTTCTTCTTTATTATTTCAATTTATTATTCAAAATTATTTAAAATTTATTTTTAAAAACATTTGTCTTTCAAATTACTATTAATTTCTACAGTTGCTGCTCAATAATCAGTAAAATACGTGTAATGTTGTAAAAAAAATTCTAAGTTAAATATTTGAGTGGTACGCCTCGGGGTGGGGTTACATGGAGTTTCCTTACAGAGAAGATGCTTTCTTACACGCAAGATTTCCAAATCAGAAAGTTTCAACCAATTAGAGGAATTCTTAAGCCCTATGTTGGTGCTCTGATTGATCAAAATTTTTTCTCAAAACATCTTTTTCTTCAGTGAGAAGGCTGACAAAGTTAGTGAATATGGCTCCTGCGTAAGATGGAAGTTAGAAAGAAGTTAAATATAATTTACTTTTTTTGAGTCAGACATTTCGGAGCGCGACGCTTACTGTCCCCAATTTTTGACGCGACAAAGGTAAATTATCCTTTTTTAATAATCTCAAAATTTCCACAACTTTGGTCTCGAGCATATGTTATTATAAAACTACGTTTGATAAAGTTGCAGTTGGTTCCATTTTTATAACGGTCATTGATTAATTTGACAGTCAAGAGTGTTAGTCCATTTTGGCAGCGACTGTGATTATCCGTAGTCAACTTTATATCTACTATCCATTGGGGCAGGTTGCGGGTTCTAAATTTCTGTATGAGGCAATTTTTTAAAACTGACATAACTCATCACCGTTTATCGGTATCGCAAAAATACTTCAGATCTCAACAAATCATAAGCTTTCTTAATATTAGTTAGATTCACGGCTGGTTCCAAAAAATTTCTCCCTGGGCCTCAGCTCTTAGACTAGAGCAAGAGCTACGGCCCAAGCCCGAGGGTAGTCGATAATCTAAACCAGCCGCTATTCTTACCAGAATCGAGGAACTTCATGATTCAAACAGATCCGAAATATTTTAGTTATATTTTATTTTGGTAAAGAGTTATTTGGTGAATACAGTACTGTCATGTAGTCAATTTTAAAAACCAGTCGCAACTTTCACCAATAGATGGAAAATACAAAATTTGTTAATAAAGTGCCATTTGCAGCAAAATTAGAGCTAATCCGTTACTTAAAATATACTTATATGTGGGGATGGCGACCTAGCAAACTAATCTCAGATGGCGCGAACGGTACTTAGACTTTAGCCAATGAGATGTAAGAATGGTTTATGCACGAAAGTACACATATGAACTGCAGGCTACATATATACGTCTACTTTCGTGCATAAACCGTCCTCACATTTCATTGGCTAGAGTCTAAGTACCGGTTGCGCTATCAGAGATTAGTTTGTTAGTTCACCATTTCCATAGGGAACCAAAGAGAACCGGTTATGTTTGGTTCCCTATGTATAGGTATATTTTGTTGATATAAGAGAACCGAACCGAACCGAACCGAAAGTGGCTTGAACAAATCTACTGTATTTACTACTCCAGTGACGAATATGAAGCCCTATTGCGTTTCGAAAAAGTCAGCTGCAAGCTATAATCCGTCATACTGTAACACGATCTTCTTATTAATAAATTATTTACCACGGAAGTTTTTACATTCGTATAATGATTTTCAATAATTAGTTAAAAAGTGTACATATTTGTATTACCTGTTATACCCGCAATTCCCTCGGAATTTTTATTTTAATTTGAAAACCATTAGCTTAATGATTCATACACTAAACATCTAACAGGTAACCTAACAAAACACTCTATTAACTTTTGTCAAACCACGTTTTATTTGATGAAATATTTCAAATATAATATTTGTTTTATTCGATTAGGCAGGAGATCAGGTAACAACCCACACATCAGACAACTACACTTTTGGTCGTAAACAATGTTTTTGTGTTTGGTCTGTGATAGAATATTCAAACACAAATCTCAACTCAATATTCACAGCAGAAAACATATTGAAGAGAAACCATATAGAGCAAAGTATGTAGTAGAGACTTTTCGCAAAAGAGTAATTTAAATATCCATATGAAAAGTCACCTCAATATGAAAACTTTTTTGTGTAAAATTTGTGGGAAATCATTTTGTACGAAGAGTCAGTTATTGTCACACGTAAGTACTTATAATAATATCAAGAAATTTAAGTGTCATCAGTGCAGTAAGTCTTTTTCCACGTACTCTCAAGTGCATACTCATGCAGAGACTCACTCGAACAAAAAGTTTGCATGTGATGTGTGTAAAAAAAGTTTTACACGGGCCAACAATAAAAAACTCCACATGAATGTACACACTAGAGATTGTGTGTACATCTGCGATACATGCAAACATAATTTTTTTGACAAAAGTAACTTAAGAAAACACGTTAAATATCATTTTATAGCAGTACCTCCCAAATTGTATATACCATCAATGTCATTTTAAAATTAAACATAAAACATGCAAATTTGTGTACCCTTTCACAGCAATTTACTATTGAGTTAATAAAGAAATTTTTTTATACATACGTAATTTTTTTACTTAATTACACTGATTCATTTATATTATTTGATATGAAGCTTGATCAAAAGTGTAAATTATATACCAAAATATTACATCCTGGCATCTGAACTATATTTTTTTGTCATCATGTAACCTTCAATAATAAATAAAATAATAAAACGTACCATCACAGCCTCTCTCCAGTGAACTTTCATGAACCACTGTTTGTTCTAAATTGTCAACACTCCTCATACCTAAAAGTAAAAGTAGTTAAAAAATAATACGGTTGATTTTAGAGACTATATACACATCTTAAATAATACTAAAACAGGCAATACATTACAAACAAACAAAATGAATTAGGTACTAATGAAAAAGTTTTTTTACCGCTGTTATTGTCTGCAACAATAATTAAAGTACTATTATTTCTGTCTCCTGATTCCTCACTTTACTGCAGTCAAATATCAGCAGTTATTTCTCCAGTTACATTGGAATTATTGGAAGCAGAATCTGTAAATGTACGGTGTAACTCTGCAGTAACATTTTCAAATTCAACTTCTTCATATTCCTATACATAAAGTATAAACACAAAAAATAATTGTTTTTGTTTGAGTAGCAAGCTACATAGGTTACGGTACGCAAAGGTAGCAGTTTTCAGAAGCCACGTTTAATCTCACCTGCATGTATGAATCACGACTTAAATTTTCTGAAGACGTCATATTTCAAACAGTACACAGAGAAACAAATTCCGAGCAAAATATATTTCGTACATATAAATATATATTTTAATTAAATTATGATACAAGTATCGTCGTAATTGCTGTTTGCCCACACATAAAACAAGTTATGGGTGGATTTTTTTTTTGGGATGGTATTAAGGCCACTCCCAGAGTTCCTCAAAGGGGGGGGGGGAATTCACCTTTTTTACGTCAGAAATTCCGAAGCGTGACCCTTATCGTTTCCAATTTTCGACGCGAAAAAAGTAAATTTTCTCCTTTTAATAATCTTAAAATTGCCGCAATACTAGTTTCAAGCACATGTTTCTGTACAAATACAGTTGCTAAAACTGCGGCTGGTTCCAATTTTATAACGGTCATTGATTAACTTGACAGTCAATTTTCGATCAAGAGGATCGTTCCAATTTAGCCGCGACTATAAATTTTGACTTGTCAACTTTCCATGCTCCATCCATTGGGGCAGGTTGCAGCTGGTTCCAAAAAATTACCCCTCTGGGCCTCAGCTCTTAGTCTAACTTGTATATTACCGTAACATACGATTGTATAACCACGACTTTTTTTATATTACTACCATATCGACTAATATCGAGTGTCTCGAAAGTCTCGATGTGCCAACCTAGTAGTAACATACCCAACAAAACAGACCAATCAGCTATTTTTTTGTTTTTTTTATTTATAATTTTTATTTTACCATGTCAACAAAATCATGCATCCCTTTGTTTTCTTACAAAACGCTCCATTATCTGTTATTTTTACTTGATTTGTGGGTGATTTTTGTTTCTTGTAGGAACTCTACGAGGAGCTAAAGTGCATCATAATCGTTAACCATAATCGAGGCATCTACGCAACCAACACACGCGAGAATCAGAATGGTAGAAGGGGGTTCCATTTCTGTCCAGCCGATTTATAAGATACTTGAGTTTAAAAGCATCCTTCCGAAAAAACAACGACGATTTTGATAAGAAAAAAATTTACGTAGCCATAATGGCAATGGGTGACAATTATGAAGAGGACGAATATAACAAGGATAAAAAAATCGCAGTACAAATTGCAGATCTAGCCAGTAGATGATATTCCCGTATAAATTCGTTTCTTGTACTTCGTTTTCGTTACAAAAAAATAACCTCCCAGGTATTAGTCGTAAGTGTTTATGAATCGTACACTTTCATTCCTCAAATCACTGAATAATATAATTACGAAGGGAGTATATAAAATAAAAAATTTTTATTTATATATTCACATTACCTAGTGATTCTTGATTCTTATTATTAATTTTATGAGTACTTCAGTATCAAGTTCTTGTACAATGTATCAACTATAGTGTTTTTTTTTTTTTTTTTTTTTTATATCATAGTGCTCTACGTCCGGCTCCTTTAATAAGAGCACTACTATGGGCACTTAGCACTTAGGAGAAGGAAGGGAAAGAGGGATAGGAGGCCTCACATTACTAGGAGGGGGGTAGGGAGAAATTAGGCAATTTTGCTGCGAGGAGGTCGCCTAAACCCTCCTCGAGGAGCATTGCGTGGTGAAAAAGCACTTGTGAAAATACACAGAGGTACTTGCCCGATAAGTCGCACTGGCCGGGAATCGAACCACGATCTCCCGCGTCCCAATCCACGACCTAGCCGACTGAGCCACCGCGCGCTCATCAACTATAGATTATAGTACGAAAATGTTATACATTGAATTTACTATTCGAGTGCTAATTATAACTATCAGTCATACATATGTGTTATAGAAAATGTGTGGAAAAATACTTTCCCGTAGCACTGGAATAGTGAATACAATGCCCAATGTGTTTGTACTGGAGTAGTAAATACAATGGCAAACAACGTGGTACTGGGGTACGCATATAAATATTAGTTACGATGAATAAGTACGTGGGATTTATACTCGATAAATGTTACTTGCGGGTTGAAAGCCCTAATAAATAAAAAAAAAAGATTTTAATTCCTTATTTTTTTTATTCATGTATTTCCTAAACCAGGCACTCCAGATAAAGTTCTGCAACTGCTCAAGAGACGAGCAAATTTTCCCAGACTCGACTTGTCAGTTATACAAAAATACAAAAATAAAAAATTCAAAGGGCCTGCAGAAAGTAAAAATCTAGAAGATGCATATGATTACTTCGACGATGACGATGTACAAAAAAAAGCAGACTGTCATGAAAAAAGAAAAAAAACAATTAAAAACCGCAAAAGGAGGGAAAGCTCAAGCTTAGAGGATTTGGGGAATGAAAAAAATGCAAAGAAAAAGAAAAGCAGAGTTCAACATATCGTCAATTCGAGGTCAGATGATTGTGAGGAAGAAAAGAATAAAAAACAACAAAGAAGGGAATATGAGGTATGTAATGTATCTATTGCTTAACGATTTAATATTGTATGATTCAGTAACCGATTACGTGATTGAAACATAAACAATTTGTTTATGTTTTCAGAATCGTAAAAAAGCAGAAGATGCTTTAAAAAGCAACGAAAATGATATTGTAAGTCGTAAAGTGAAGGCCTTTATATCAAACGACAACTTACTCTTGCCCCAGTTTGAGAAAGTACAAGAAGTTGCCGACAATATTGAACAATATCTCGACCTATCTCCTACTAAGGAAATTGTCAATTCTATTTTTGATACTACATTAAGCAATAAAGGCAATGATCAAGATCTGCAGGGCAACATCATCATTTGTTATTGGAATTGGAATGACTCAAAAAAAAAAAAAAAAAATTAAAAGAACTTCAGGAAAACAAGGAAGCTAGTTCAAAGCTGAGAGGAAATCTAAGTGACTCAGGTAATTGCATATTTATTTTTAGTTTTGTATTCAGCATCTGTATTTAAAGTTATTGCTACTTTTATTAATTAACAGATGTTTTGTCTGCTGATAAAAACAAGTTAACTGAGAAGCCAGGCGATTGTAAGGTTAGTAAGTGTATTAGATAAATGAAATTAATTTTTTTTTACATACATCAATCAAGTATTGTAAATAATTGTTTTTTCCAGCTTGTTTCTCTCACACGAGTAACTTTAACACCAATATCTAATAATGATAAATTTTTATCCATTATAAACCCCGCAAAAAAAAGTTGTACTTTGCTAAATTTAATCAAGGGACCAAAGAAAAAGAATATAAACAATGCAAATCTCAGTCAAATGATTTTAAAAAAGAATTTGTGATCATACACGACAATGGCGAAAGGGTACGTAACTAATGTAACATAATTTAGATCTGTTTAATACATTTTCATTTTTAATTGAGGAACATTCATTGTAATAGGTCAAAATGATATCTCTTGGAAACGACATTAGTATAAAGAAGGCTGATTTTGAAACAGCTCTAGCGCAACCGAATCCAAGAAGATTTACAATATATATATTGCGAAGTCTTTACAGTTCCCATGAAATGTGTCAAAGATGCGTATCAGGCGATCCTATCTGCAAAACGCCAAACGGAGTAAACCCACGCAAGCAGATAAGCCCAGTCAAGTACGGTGCTGTAAGAAGTAAGTAAATAATTATTTAACATAATTTTGTTTATAGTAAAATTTCTAATATGTGTGTTTTCAATAGGAAGTCTTTACTATTACTTGAAAAAAAAGATGAACATGGTAGAGGACTCCATTGATTTTGTCCAAAAATTGTAAAATTTGAATAAGCACATTACAAGGGAATATAATTGTCAAGTTCAACAAGCAAAAAAGGAGAAAGGTGACCAGCTGCAAATTTTTCAAGATAAATTATGTAAGGAGATATTACCTATTTTTGTTAAAATTTTTTTCTCCTTCAGTGAAACCAATTGCGGCCACTGCAGAACAACACCAACGCTAATCATATGGAAAAATTCCTTATAAGGCTTAATCAAGAACATAGAGCATTCAGAATATTGAGTAGACTTTAAAAGTCTGACTTTTAATTATAACTTTTGCTTAACTTAGTGTTTAACAATATAAAAATTTTTTTTTATTTATTTAAAATTCATACTAGATTTGACACAGGTCTAAAATTAATCTGAGTATTACAATAATATAAAAAAAAATTAATCAAACAACTTCAAAAATATAACAACTTATTACTTATAATTTTTATTATATATAACGTTGAAATAGTAAGCATGCAGAATGTATACAGTCAACGTTGAAATTATGACTCAAGTTAAATTAATCATCATTTATTAATATTATCGGTAGCTTAATCTTTTCAGATAACTTTATTCTTGCACTAGACATGACATAAGTCTACAACGTATCACAAAATTACTAAAATCTTTCTTATCATAGACTTACCTAAGAATTATAACTTATTTTTCGAACTATCATTTTGTTACTCAAGTGCTACTTATTATAAATAAACATGCATATATGTAAAGAACTTAATATACACATATGACAAAAATAAGTATCCAAAACTATTCGCACATCTATAACATTTATAACTTATTTGAATACATGCAATATCAGCTAAATTTATAGCTACTGAATTAGCTAAAAATACAGCTATTCCCGTAGCCTACACATGCATGCAACATCAGCTAAATTTATTAGCTAAGTAATTAGCTGTGAATAACAGCTGCTCCTGTAGCTCGTACAGTTTTGGCTAGATTTTTGGCTAATAAATCAGCTGTCAAATGTAACTAAAAATATAGCTATTCCCATGGCCCATGCAAACGCATGCAGTTTCAGCTATATTTTTAGCTGATAATGTGGCAAAATTACAGCTGAAAATACATTCGATTTCAAAATCGTTGAGTTGAATTCGTCGAGAGTGAAGAATATCTTCGCATAATTGTTGTTCGAACATATCCTACAAAATTTGAGGTTGCAATGACTCACAAAAAACTAAAATAACTGCAAATAAGTCACGTTGTTACGTGGGAATTGTGGAGTTTCGGGGTGTAAGGGGATTGAATACACGTGGAAGAAAGTATATATTCGTTTATTAGAGTCTCAAAGCGAGAGCAGTCGCGTGCGTGGCGTTAGGTTCGGAGGCTGATCGGAGAGAGAGAGCGGGAGAGCTGATAACGCTCTGGCCTGCCGCCGAGAGGTGATCATCATACTCTGTATCCGCTGCTCATGCGCCGTGAGAGGTGAGTCTTGGGCGCGAACTTACAAAGGTTCTAGATACTGTACGTCACAACGTAATATAAATAGATTTTTAGACAAAGCAGCAAGTGTTAATTTCCATTGATCATCATTTTCCAATAAACCAAGTGCGTAGCAGGCAGCTTTCAAAGTTGCATATATATACATATAATCAACGGTTTTTAAGTACTCAAATGAAATTAGGCCTCGAACATATTGGAGTACCATTTGAAGATGGAAGCACTTTGATTGAGTGGGACAAATCGTATAAACTCCATAGAATATAGGTATACCTATGGCTGAATCTTTTTTCATTTCTGGCCAGCCTGGAACATCTTTTCCTTGTTCTCTTTTCACAAATTTATTATTGTCCCATCGGGAATAGGCGGCCACTTCAGAATACAAAAGAGTTCTAGCAAAATCATCTATTACGCAAAGTTCAAAATTTGATAATTTTCAAGATGGACATCTAAATGTAAGACTGTAGGAGACCGTGCGTGAATCTCAAAATCAAAAAAACTCTAAAATCCCTTAGAGGAACAAATATAGCGTCTATTGACATAGTTTACAATTTCGTCAATATTTCCAACTGAAAAAGTAGAACGATCTGATCCTTTGTTGAAGTATTTGCAAATATATTTAATTGCTTGCACTGAATGACAAAATTCGGCATTTACGTGTGCATTGAAACATTGAGATAAGACGGGTGAGTATGGTATAACCCAACGGTTATCAATTTGTACATCTTTGACACGAATTGTAAGTACAGAACTATGACCTCAATCTGCAGGAGCTCTTCTACGATAGGTTGGGTAGCCGTCATTTGCAGTTTGAGTTTCTTTAACAACATTTTAAGGATACTTTTTTGTACATTTTCCATTATTCATACATGGTGAAGCCATGTTGAATTCGCCGCAAGGTCTACAAATTATACTTTTTAAAACGATTTTAAATAGCATGGGATCTTGTTGAGAATCTATTAATTCAGCTAAAATGATATTGTCTATTTTATCTGGCTGAATTTTTGTTTTATGCCATAAAAGTATGTGCATGTGAGGTAGGTCTCGTTTTTTCCATTCGACACTATAGATCCAAGCATCAACTTCACCATATATTGCTTTCTAAATGAGGACATCTTTAAGTTTTCTTAATTTTAAGTGAAAAACCCTTGAAACAATGTCATTCCTGTCTGAAGGTTTATGATTTGTGTGATTCATTTTTCATTTTTCGACCATTCAGGATTACATGTCAAGGTGATAAATAAACATGAATGCCCAAACGCACGTACGTAAGCCATTGCATCATGAGTTTTTTCATGCATAAATCGCGGTGAGCCAGTGAATAAGGATGGTAAAGTTACAGGCTGTCCGATACTGGAGGGTTCAATGTTACTATCATTATTTATTGCATCTTGTAGATAAATCAAAGTTACGGCAAACAGTTATTTTTTATGTGTTCTCAAGTAAAGCAAAAGATCTGTGATTATTTTTATCAACAACAAATTGATTAAGTTGTTATAATAAAGCAATAATCCAGTAAATAAGCCGGAAAAAACTAATATGCAGAAAAATGGGAAAACACAACCGATTTGAATGGGACCTTTTGTATTGTGTTCCCAGAACCTTCAGAAACCTTTATCATCCTAAACCTACTCTGGCAATTATAAATGGTTAAAACTAGCGTAGTTTCAACCCCCTGTAGGCACCCTAAAAAAGTGACGTGGTAAAAAAATTCATAAAATTGATATTCGGCCTCCCAAAATGGTCTGTCGGGGGTTTTTTGTGTCGCTGAACAGGATTATGACAACGGCGATAATCTCTGAGGTATATGGTGTCCAGGGTGGACAGGATCAACGTCATCTCTTGGAGTTTTATGGAAATTCGTAACGTAGACAGTTGATACTTGTTACTCGGGGGTTTTTTGGGTCAATGAACCAAATATGAAATAAAAATTCTAAAGTCTCATCATGTACACTCATTGCTTTTTGAATTATTAATGTTTTTAAATTTTTAAATTTTGTGTTTGTGATTTTACAAAATAAATAAATCGGACGTTTTTAAACTAATCACGTATCATCAAATTTCAAATTTTTGAAAGATCTGATAAATTGTAAGGGCAATGTGTTTGTGTTCTATTTACGTTTGTAAATAATGCCGCTTTTCATGAAAATTGCATGATAAAGTCAAGTTATAATAGGAATCATTTTTCACGTTGAATTTAATTACTTTTTAAAGAACATTATGTTTTTTTAAATTTTATTATTCTAGCATCAATAAAACTTGGAGTCTAGTTCATATCTTTGTGCGCTTTTGTGCATGCACTTGCTGCAGCTTTTAAGGGCACCAACTTTTAATTCTTATTGTTGAATATAAATCATTTCAGACAGATCATTCCGTACTTAAATAGTTATAATATATCTTAGATATTTACAACGTTACAATTTTTTAATATTTCAGAAGCTACGATTGCTGTATCAAAATTTATTTTTATAAAATGTTGCCATACAATTCAAGTATTCGGACTAAAGATAGTACAGAATATTCATCGGCAGTGCTAGAACAAGAATCAGACTATGATTAGTGTAAATATGTTAATCCAGTAATGAATAAAAACTCAGTACAAATATTTTAAACAATTTTTTACTTTTTGTAGAGATAAGAAAGCTATTATTTACATGTACACGTACGTGACATGTAACAAGTCTCAACTGTCTACGTTACGAATTTCTATACAACTCCTAGAGATGACGTTGATCCTGTCCATCTGGGCACTAGATACCTTAATTTTTTACTTTTTGTAGAGATAAGAAAGCTATTATTTACATGTACACGTACGTGACATGTAACAAGTCTCAACTGTCTACGTTACGAATTTCTATACAACTCCTAGAGATGACGTTGATCCTGTCTATCTGGGCACTAGATACCTTGGAGATTATCGCCGTCGTCATAATCGTGTTCAGCGACCCAAAAAAACCCCCGAGGGGCCATTTTAGAGGCTAAATAACAATTTAACAAAATTTTTGGGATGCCAACAGGGGTTGAAACTACCCTAGTTTTTTAAATTTTTATTTGCCAGAATAGGTTAAGGGTGATGAATGTTCTTGAAGGTTTTGGAAACACAATGCAAAAGGTCTCATTCAAACTGGTTGTGTTTTCTCATTTTTCTACCCTTTCCGGCTTATTTACTGGATAACAGGTAATTTATACGATTATTTCTTAGCATCAATTTATAAGAGTAAAATTGCGTGCAAGAAACTGTTTTGTTTGGAAGACTGTGAAGTGGTATATCAATAGAATATCCATTTTTTCTGAAAACAAACATAAGAGGATATTGCAAGGAGCCGTATAATCGGTGGAGCTCAGAAATTCGCTCCAACCGGCAATGTCGACTATGTAGAATGTCTCTAGGGCCTTTTTCTTCGGCAACTGATAGTGCTGCAGCAACTTCATTCACCCTGGGCGCATTGTATCGTCCTCGATGCACCCCAACACAGGGGTTCGGTCGGCATGAATAATCAATTTAAAGATTTCAAGTTCATCTACTGTTCAAAAATCATAATTGGATTTTAAAGTTCTTACAAGAGGATTGCAATCATGCATAATTTTTTGTGATGATTCAGTTCAAGTTTTTTTAAGGCATTATCTGACCGAATAAAAATTTGTTCTGCTTCAGACATGAAAAAGATTTGTAAGCACTACAGATATTAGTCCTGTTCAGGAAGTAAACTGCTTATAAGTGGTATACTTGACCTTGAATCTTTTAAGTTTTCCTATGAAATTACATAAGTAATGTTAAATGGAATAACACTTGGAAAGACACTTGGAATATTATTTGGAAGTCCAGTTCCAAAACCACATCTGTAATTCCAAAAGAAATTCCAAGTGGAACTTTACAAGTGTGTGTACATATGTAATTACAAAAATGATTACATATTACTTCTTTCGGAGGGATTGTCCTACAAGTACCTGATAATGTGTCTGCTCAAATGTTTTAATTATCTTTAGAAAAAGTGATATAAATGTTTCAATTATCTTTAGAAATAGAGTATTGTTGCGGTTGCTTCAGTTATTGCGGAACTCTCGAACGATGCACATATTTTAATTGAAATGATGAGTTATGGTGAGTAAACACTTGATGTCACTGAATTAAATTATAGAATATCTAATAAATCGGACTTCAGTTCCAAAATAGCGTTCAAAACTTTACATTTGCATAAAAAAGTATCACATCTGCAATAACTAGTGCACATGTTACATTTCTCACTATGATGGTATTATTGTGGATACCTCGTTGATTTAGCATTGAAATAGACCACAATAATACGTGCACAATAATAGGTACATGAGTTTACACGTTTATAAACGGGGAATTAAATAGTTTTTGAGTCTTATATTAATACAAAAAAAAAAATTACAACAATTTGACGAACTGAATTTCTTCGATAAATGTTCAAAGCACACCATTTTGTAAATACTGCAATAGTACCCCTAACACATTTTCTAATGTTATTCTACAATAGCTAATGTTAAAAACAGAAACTTTGCATGAAAATTTCTCGAATATTTGTCAGGCTTGGAATATAATCAAGGATAATAATGAATTTAGCAGATGCAAATCAATCAATTGAAACATATGTCATTAAGTAGATTTTTGCTATGAAGCTACCTCAGTTTTTATCTTTTAATTTTGAGTGCAACCAAATAAAGCTGAAATATCAACACGGTATACAATTTTTTGCTCTACATGCTGATATTATTAATTTCATTTTATCTATTAGAGTTTACGAGACATTCGCGAAATAAACTTTTAAACGTTATTTTATGGAGTTAGACAAAGAATCTGCGTTTTTACTATTTTTTCCGTTATATACAAGGATGATTGCATATAATATCCAAAATATCTGTTTGGATATCAACTTTTAGGTTAAACAGATTTTCAATCAGTCCAGTTAGTTGATAAGAGGCAAGGAACACCTTACAACGCCCCTGTGATCAGCGTTTAAATTAAACCGTACACTTGAGTTAATTGTATATTAGCAATAATGTCGAATATCTAAATATGCATGACGCATATCTAGTTGTACTAATAGAAGTGATGACGCGTACATATACCTCTTTACATGCAAAATGCGATTTACGTGTACAAACCCATACATTCTTATTTTTACTGTTATATGAAAGATCTAGCTACATTTTGAATTATACACCAACATTATACACCAAAACACATACATAGGCTAAGTATTTAAGGATATGTAGGAAAAAGAGAGATCAATAAGAAAAACTTTTCTTACCTTAATAATCAGCTCTATCTCGGGTACATCGCCGTTGCTTGTGCCGTTCTCGTGGCTGTCGTCCGCCATTCTAGCCGTCTCCTTTAGCTAGCTGTAATACACTCGCGTGACTCGAAGCTTTTACAATTTCGCCTCTACGAATATAACACTTACATACGTACGTATTCACAGGAAAGACAATACTAATTAACTGGGGGCACCTTTTTCTCTTAAGTTCAATCACTCTTCACAACACAAATAAAAATATTAGTTCAGATATAATACATATATCGGCTGAGAGTAATGATTAACACTACTGTGTAAAAAAAAAAAGATAGTTGAATTTTACGCTGGGACACTGAGTTTCCTGATCTTAAAGGAAACTGGCAAAAAGTATGCAAGATTTAATTTTATTTAACATTCACTCTGTGTTGACGTGAAAGATACGAATGCTTACATAGTGACATATATTTATAAGGTACGTTTTTTTTGCGATCGGTCGTTCGGTCCCATTCCTAAAGAAAGTATACCTATATTCATGATATGTATATTGATATACATCTCAAGGAATCGGACCGACTAACCGACCGATCAAAAAAAAGTACCCTAGTATAGTACGGGAACGGGAGGTCGCGTCCAAAAAAAAAAATGATTCCAAGGCTAAATAACTGTCAATTAGGAAGCCTTCTTACAAATATTGTGCATTACAAGACGAGTTGATTGAGATTGGGGACAAAGTGGCACAGTGAGAGGTTAAAGTCAGTGTCACAAAATTTTACAATGACTTATTTTAACAAACGTGAAAATGAGTTTTCAGAGTAATGATTATTTATGCAGAAAAATTAACCAGTCATCTGTAACTAGGGACACGGCCGACCAGCTCGGTATTTAAATTTGTAGGATTTGTAAGTAAGGTGTAGCAGACGACATCAGAATATATATATATTATGAGCTCGTCATTAGATTCGTTCACCTTACAATCCAGGGACGGTCGCACTCAGAGAGCTATTCACAATTCACAACGGAGACGAGTGATGCGCAGTACGCATACAACAGAGTACTCGAAACCACGTAAGATGGCGTGACGCCAGCTTTTGTATCGTTGCTGCCCCTGGGTGTAATCCGCAATCGCCGCCAGCAGTTACATATGTACGACGTGACAACGTTGCGTGGTTGGGGGCGCTACTGTCGATTTATTGGTGATGTGATCCGCAATCTCACCAGCAGTAAAGCAGACGACGTCGGTCTACTAGCTCTTTTTCGTGACATTTTCTGATTGTAAACAAAGCAAAGCAGACGACAGAATGTCGGAAAATGTCACGAAAAAGAGCAAGTAGACGGACGTCGTCTGCTTTACTGCTGGTGAGATTGCGGATCACATCACCAGTAAATCGACAGTAGCGCCCCCAACCACGCAACGTTGTCACGTCGTATATATGTAACTGCCCGAACAGAAATTGAGTTCAGGCACTGAACAGGTCCTGGACAGGTGCCTGAGCTGCCTGCGCAGGACCTGCTCAGGCGTTAATGGAATTTTATCCAACGATGTGCACAGGACCTGCTCAGGTTCCTGCACAGGCAGCCTTAGCTCAGGCAACCTGGACAAATATAATCTAGTCCTGAACTGTCTTTTACACAATTAAATAGTAAGGTTATATTACTTAAAAAATGTTTTTAAACAGAGAAGTTGATTTCAGTAAAGTTTTATGGGATACAGGTAAGCTGGGAATGTGATATTTCAATATTTTTAAAAGTTTATCCATGTGGCCATTTGCAATGAAACACTATCTTTTCCATTTTCGAAGTTGTACATTCAAATCACGAACTTTATCAATATTGACACTTGTTTGTTTTTTTTTCTTACACTGTCATTAGTTGTGTTTAATTCTTCAAAAATTTCTAGCTGAATATCGCTCTAAATTTCTTGCTTATCAAACTGTAGAGCTGAGTTTTCACTAATATTATCTGTGAGTTAAGCTTTTTTTCATTATTTCCATTAAATCTGTATGGTTTTCTTTTTTTCGAAATTATTCTTTTACGAATAATTTACATTCTATATTTATTTCGAGTCTTTCGTCGAGAACAATGGTTTTGCTCCATTTTACATTATTGAAAAAAAGGTTAAGACTATATATACATATATTGTAGTAGCAGACAGTTGATTTTTTTTTTTCTTACACTGTCATTAGTTGTGTTTAATTCTTCAAAAATTTCTTGCTGAATATCGCTCTAAATTTCTTGCTAATCAAACTGTACAGCTGAGTTTTTACTAATATTTTCTGTAAGTTTAGCTTTTTTTTCATTATTTCCATTAAATATGTACGGTTTTCTTTTATCCGAAATTTTTCTTTTACGAATAATTTACATTCTATATTTATTTCGCGTCTTTCGTCGAGAATAATGATTTTGCTCCAATTTAGATTAATTAAAAAAAGGGTTAAAACTATACTGTAGTAGCAGACAGTTGATGTCAGTTCAGGCAAGAGCACCGGACCTGTTCAGGAACTGTGCACAGCCTGACCTCACATATGCATAAAATGCCTATCTTGCCTGCGCAGGACCTGCACAGGCAGTCAGGCAAGCTACGGCACATTTCTATTCGGGTGCTGGCGGCGATTGCGGATTACACCCCCTCTCGTGTGCTGTGATATAGTCTCCCAACGCATAGAGTAGCTATCCTACCGTATAGTCCGTATAGCAGTAGAGGAATGTTTTTTCAACGGTTCTGTCACTGCTATACGCCGTGACAAGTTATAACTGTGCAGCAAGGTGCTTTGTACTAAGTACTCGAAGTATAATATTTTAACCATCTGCTCTGTCAACGTTGGTGATCCTCTAAAATAACGTGTTCTCAAAGAAAGAAAGCATTGTTATATTATAATTATACTTAATAGTATACATTCAGTCATTATTAAGTAACTTTCGTCACTATTAAATCACTTTTATGGCCTACCAGACTATTTACATACATGAATGTAGCAAATACAGTATTAACCTATGAGAAAATATGGCACAGTTTTTAGAAGTAAAGTAACGTAATGTTCAGTTATATAAAAGTATATTACAATTCAACGAATACAAAAGAAATACGTGCGATATACTTAGTACAAAGCACCTTGCTGCACAGTTATAACTTGTCACGGCGTATAGCAGTGACAGAACCGTTGAAAAAACATGCCTCCACTGCTATACGGTAGGATAGCTACTCTATGCGTTGGGAGACTATATCACAGCACACGAGAGGGGCAGCAACGATACAAAAGCTGGCGTCACGCCATCTTACGTGGTTTCGAGTACTCTGCTGTATGCGTACTGCGCATCACTCGTCTCCGTTGTGAATAGTTCTCTGAGTGGCGGGGACAGTGCACAGTAAAAAAATTTTTAGTAAAATTACCACTCTTCTATAGTAAATGTACCTCGTCTGACGAAGTAAATTTACAAGCGGCTATTATTAATGCTAATTTTTAAGTAAGTTCACTACGATGGTAGTAATTTTGCTACGTCTAGAGTTGGAAATAATCCGACGAATGCGTAGCGTAGTTATTTTACGACGCCGTGTAGTATAATACACAACTATTGCATTTGGTAAAATACTATTTTGTAGTTACATATTACTTGTAGAATTGTAAAAACACTATCAGCGTAGTAAAGTGATATTCGTTGATTTCTATTGAAATTTCATTTCGCATAATCTGCAGGCGCTGGAATAATCGAAAAAATGTCGTAGTGCTGTTTGTGTGTTGAAGCTCTGGTTTTCGTGTCAGTTCCAAATTGATCAACTAAATTGTCGTTCCTAATGTTTAATTAACTTTTATTTTGGCAATACATAATCTTATTGTGGAAGACAAAGTTCATAATTTACTGGATGCTTTGTCTATGCTACTTGCAGCTTATTTTGTCTTCAATCGTGTGTATCCAGAAAAAGCAGCACATTTTTTACTTTTTGTACAGTATTATTTTTTACTGATAGTGCCTGATGGTGCTAATAGGGGAATGAAGAAAACGGTCCATGACAAAGTATAATCATTCGAAAAAAAAATTTAAAAAATTACGGCTAACCACCAAAAAAAAGTAATCCATAAATCATAGTCGTTAAGTTAGTATTATAAACACAATTGTAGTTTTATGAAAAATTTCACAGCATGGAGTTCTCTAATTAATAAGTAGGTAGTAATACAAACAATCACACGAGTTTAATTATTAAGGAGTGGGTGTCGATTTATCTTTAGCCCTTTCCTTTTAATTATTACTATTCACGTAGTAATTTTTCTACTGTGGCCGTATTATAGCTATATCCATAGTTAGTATACAAAACTGATAGTAATTTCTCTAATGCTGTCGTAAATATACTATAGACAAGTTTTCTTCTTAATTATTACTATTCACGTAGTAATTTTTCTATTGTAAAAGTATTGTAGCTATTTTCATAGTTAATATACTACGTCTAGCATTGGTCGGATTTTTTCCAATGCGTAGCGTAGTAATTTTTCTACAAAATTTTTTACTGTGTGTGGGCGAGTCGGAGACGAAAGTGAACAAGTGCTCTTCTCCGATCGTCCGCGATCGTCCCTGACCGTACGCGATGCGCAGTTGTACACGTTAGGTTAGGTTAATGCTGTATGTAAACAATAGTTTGTAAATAAAGAAGTGCAAATACAAACAAGTTTGTTTACTTTTTGCATTAACCTAACCTAACGTGTACAACTGCGCATCGCGTACGGTCGAGGACGATTGGGGACGATCGGAGAATAGCACTTGTTCACTTTCGTCTCCGACTCGCCCACACTGTCCCTGACCGTCCCTGGATTGTAAGGTGAACGAATCTATTAGCTCAGTTGGTTAGCGTGCTAGCCATTGACACAACACAGCTCAAGGGGTCGTGGGTTCGATTCCCAGTTGCGGCACTCAGATTTTTACTGATGGCCTTTTTCAAAATCCAATTCGCGAGACCAACTTAGGATTAAAAATTAGTTTTAAGATCCAACCCACAGTTCTCAAACCAATGTAATTTAATAATAAAATATGCTGTATCTATACAAGCCTTTATAATTATTTAATAAAGCTTTCGAATATGGGTGTGTTCCAGTAACGCTCTCCGACAACTAACCGACAACTTAATTATAACTTACGATATCTAGCGTCATGTTTATGTTGTCGGTAAGTTGTCGGAGAGCGCTACTGGAACACACGGTAAGTGCACTACACAAGTAGTGCCCAGGGTCCGTACCATATAACTATTTTTCTGTATACTGGCCTATGTTATAACATAGGCCCGTGAAGCAAAAAAAAGTTATGTGGTACAGTTATATCACACTCGTCAGATGACGTATGAGTAAGAAAGGCACAATAAATAGATTTTTTTTTTTTTTTTTTTATCAAGTATAGTGCTCTACGTCCGGCTCCTTTAATAAGGGCACTACTATGGGCACTTAGCACTTGGGAGAAGAAAGGGATAAGGGATGGGAGGCCTTCCATTACTGAGAGGGGGTAGGGGGAAATTAGGCAATGTGTGCTGCAAGAAGGTCACCTAAACCCTCCTCAAGGAGCATTGCGTGGTGAAAAAGCACATGTGAAAAATCACAGAGGTACTTGCTCGAAAAGTCGCACTGGCCGGGAATTGGACCACGGTCTCCCGCGTGCCAATTCACGACCTAGCCGACTGAGCCACCGCGCACTCTCGTATATATAGCTATACGATCTAAGGAGAATGTTCCGTCGAGCAGACAGCACAGCAGTGAAGGGGCATTGCCAAAGACACGCGGAAATTGAATATTGTAATATTAATAACACAAGTGCCTATCGTCCAATGACTCGGGGCGCTAACTGGCCTCTCTATTAAATAATAAATTGTTAATTATTAACACAAGCGCCTATCACCCGATGACCCGGCGTGCTTATTCGCCACTCTATTGAATAATGAAATATTAATTATTAACACAAGCGCCTATCACCCGATGACCCGGGGCGCTTACTGGTCGCTTTATTAAGCGATATATATTATTGATTAATAGCACAACGGTCATCAGAAGATAGGTGCCTATGCTGTTAATTAATATTTTATTATTTAATAGAGAGGCCAGTAAGCACTCTGGGTTAATAGGTGATAGGCACTTGTGCTATAAATTAATAATATATATCGTTTAATAAAGCGACCAGTAAGCGCCTTGGGTCACTTGGTGATAGGCCCTTGGGTTATTAATTAACCTTTTATTAATTTATACAGTGGCAAGTAAGCACCCTGGGTCATTGGGTGACAGGCGCTTGTGTTATTATTCAATAATATTTATCGTTCAATAAAGTGACCAGTGAGCGCCCCAGGTCATTAAGTGATAGGCGCTTGTGTTAATAATTAATATTTAATAATATAATAGTGTGGCCGCAGTTAGCGCCCCGGATCATTGAGTAATAGGCGCTTGTGCTATTAATTAATATTTTATTATTTCACAGAGTGGCCAGTAAGCACCCCGGGTCATCGGGTGATAGGTGCTTGTGTTAATAATTAATACTTTATTAATTAATAGAGAGGCCAGTAAGCACCCCGGGTCAAATGGGTGATAGGCGCTTGCGTTAATAATTAATACTTTATGATTTAATAGAGAGGCCAGTTGGCGCCCCGGGTCATTGGGTGATTAGGCATTTGTGTTATAATATTACAATTTTTAATTTTCAGGCGTCTTTGGCAATGCCCCTTCACTGCTGTGCTCTCTGCTCGACGGAACATTCTCCCTAGATCGTTTAGCTATATATACGATCTAGGGAAAAAGTTCCGATATTGAATCCGCCTAACCCAACGCTGGGTACTTGGTACCACCTGTCTTATCTTACACCATGGCCAAGGGCGCTTAAAAGGAATGACTTTGATACGTTTCAAAACGCTTAAGTCGGGCACTCGTCTTTTTATTACCAACTGTGTGTGAAATAGCAAATGAACACATGTGCAGACGGCTGAACAGGTATGTGCTGAACTCGCAGGTCTGTTCACTAATAAGTTAATTTTCACACAGTTGGTAACAAAAAAGACGTGCGCCGCGCCCGACTTTAGAGTTTTGAAACGTTTTGAAATTAAATTGTTCGGGCGTCCTGGGCACCGGCATTTTAAAAGCCGCTCTTTAGCACTACTCTACAGTACTCTATACATTAAAGGGGGGATAAGTCTGACCTACCTTTTCTGCCCAGTTAACCTATAAGTGTGACAAGTGTAGTAAGTGTATACGTGCTGACATTTTAATTTACTTGTTAAACTAGAGGCACAATTCAGATTTCTGTGGCGTTGCGATCTAAGTGTGGTTTCTTGTATATGCTAATGCTACAAATCCAGAAAAAATAATTTAAGAATTCCTACTTATCTCCTAGCTTTTCAAGATATTGAACTCAAAACTCAAAAAAATCGTGTTTCGTTTCCGATACAGTGTAAGGTGACGCGGATTCCCACAGTAAAAATTACTGTCACTAATAAATAAATAACTTCCTACAATAAAAATAACTGTCACTAACATACTAATATATTCAGTGTTGAAAAAGCGAATAGGCGAAGAAGAAGGCATTCCCAAGGTTCTCAACAAGGTGCTCCTAAATCTGACAGGCAAACTTGCAGAAAATTCAAATTGGCTACATGAAATAAGACGCAAAACCCCAGATAACTGGACAAAACTTCATAAACAATAACTTAATGAGTTAATCCTAAGCAATTTAACCCAATAACTCAACGGGCCAATCAGCAGCCTTATAAGTTTGAATAATTAAAAAAATTTATTAATAAACAACGCAAGCACCAATCCTGAAACAACCTTACTGGTCGTTAACTTAACCTATAAAATAAAACAATAACACAAGCGCCAATCCCCACAGATCCTGGGGCGCTAACTAGTAGTTGACTTAATTTATAATAAACTAGCAGCCCCCCGTCTCGGCTTCGCCCGAGACTTACTAAATAAAAAACCGTAGTGTGTTGACATGTAATGTGAAACATTTTTAGTAAGAAAATTTTACACATATTCCCGATACATCTCAGAACAAAAATCTTCTTATTAAAAACATGTTTTTTCGGAATCCATATAGTTTATTTGGTCAAATAATAAGGTGTAAAAATTCAAAAAAATAATTATGCTGAAAAGTACCGTGCGTTCTTTATGCCATAAAATAATCGATGGCTATAAGAAGTTGTTGGTTCAGTTTCTTCTATGTAATTCACGAAAAGGGCTATCTTTTAAAGCTGTTAAGATTTTAAACCCCCAAAAAATTTGTATTAAAAAAAAATTGTTTTTTCTCATACCTCACAATTTTATTACCAGAGCAACAAAGTCCTGGACCTTAAACCCTAAATTTTTATTGCCACAAAAACACAAACACATTTTCTACTTATTTAAAAATCTGAAGTAGGATCTTTAAAGATTTCAGAGATTCCTGTTAGGGTACAATGAAAAGCTGATCTCTCACGTAATGGACTCTTAAGTTGACGATTTTGACGCTGCTGTTTCAATCTCGATAAATTTTCTGCGTCAGTTTCTTGACGCCTCAAATTGTATTCATTAGATCCATTTGAGGTTTTCTTTCCAATATACCCTTTTGCGACTATTGGTATGCTTACGACTTTTATGACCCCTAAAGGCTATTTTCAGTCAACTTTGTTAATTTTAATACATTTGTTGGCAAGGTAGTTCGACGTCCGATGGCCCTAAAAAAGACCGGTGAGCTTCTTAAGTTAACTCTTTCTTGACTGCAGTTAACAGCAATTGTGACTGCCTGGATACCTCAGGGTGATCTTCTCTGGCTTACTGTTGAAGACCCAGACTAATTGGGAGAAAAATTACAAAGTCCGAAGCTTTGGGGCTAGTTTTAGTACTCTTTCCCAACGTCTCCCGGTATAACGTCGAAGACGTTGGTGTCTAAAGCACCTTTTTTATTTGCAGATTCAGTTGTTTTGGTGATCTTAGATGGGGAGATTGGTTAGTGATACTTGTCCAGTGGAGGCTGTCCCGTTGGCTCAAGTTTTTTTTCCTTTATAGCTGTTATAGGTTTGCCCAGCGCAGACCTTGGAGAGGATCAGTGATTCCTGGTTGAATGCTTAGAGTCGAGAGGGTAATACAGAGTCGTCGGTCACCGGGTTTTCCAGCCTTGCGAAGAACAACTCCGCAGGTGACGTCTGCCAGTGAATAGCTGACTTGGTTTAATAGTGCCCGTCTTTAGTTAATATAGTCTTTTAGTCGACGAATCGCTTCCGGAAATGGTAATAAAAATTTATTTGTTGGCAAGGTAGTTTTCACTTAGGTGGCCCCTAAAAAGAACCGATGAAATTGATGGTTAAGTAGGGAACGTAAATACTTATAATGGCCCTAAAAAGCGCCAGTGGTGAAACTTCCAGGCTATTCTTTATTATTATTCCTGATGATGAAGAGCTGGCTACGGGTTGCTTGATTCTTACCCTGGAAGTCTCGATGTACAGAGACTGTGATGGAGGGAGGTACACCGCTGACCAAAGAATATCTCGTCTCGGGTCGTTCCCCGGATAACCAACTGCTCAATTGCTCATCTTTAGACGGGAACATGTGGGTAAGCGCGTTGGGGACGCGACGACCAAGAAGAAAGCCGTTGTGGCTTCCCGTGCCCCTCAGAGCTGTTTTTCCTTGCTTACATTTGTAGCCACAAATTCTCTAACTACACCAGATGGGATGGTGGGACTGCCACACAACTCTGAAGAGTTGGTGCAGATTGTGCTCTGGCTAAATATGTCTCCTGGTATTCTGGCAGAGACGGCATCGGTTGGAAGTAATTTATTTTCTTTGATCGCACTCGTCGAGATTCAGGGACATTTAGGTCCCTTCCCCCTTAGAGAAGAGTGTCGTCCGTAACCGGGATACCCAGCTGCAGGACTATCACCAGCATTCTCTGAACAGCTTGATGAGCTGCCGAAGCTCGACTATACAGCTTTCGATACGCTCCGGCCTATTATAACCACACTTATTTAATTATGTTGCAGGTAGCTTCGATTTTATGTCGACGCCACCTAGCGAATTTTACTGAACTAAAGTGAAAAGCTGGCGTATTTTTGCAAAACTGTGAGCTCATTTATTGCTATTGTTATTAAATTTTTTAAGATAAAAACTATACTAAAACCATCTAGGAAGTATCATGAATCAGTGTGCAAAATTTCAGCAAAATCGGTTCAGTAGTTTTCAAAGTTAGCGATTACAACGGTTTTAGCGACTTTGCTTTATATATTAGTAAGATAAGATAAAATAATAACACAAGCGCCAATCACCACAAAACCCGGGGCACTTACTGGTCGTTGACTTAATTTATGATAAATAAAATAATAACACAAGCGACAATTCCCACACAACCCGGGGTGCTTACTGTCCATTTACTTAATTTATAATAAATTAAATAATAACGCAAGCACTTATCTCCTCACAAATTTTGTCGAGTTATCTGGTGTTTTGCCTCTTACTCCATTTGGCCAATTAGAATTTCCCGCAAGTTCGCCAGTCACATATAGGAGCACCTCATTGAGAACCTCTGGAATGTCTTCTCCTACTCTGCCTATTTGCTTCTCTAATACTTTATAGATTAGTATGTTGGTGACAGTAACTTTCATGTTACTGACCATAATTTTTACTGCGGGAATCCTCTTTACCCAACGCTGGAACAGACAAAAGCACCGGGAGCCAGTAAACACTGAAAGGAAGAGATGAACATAATGAATGTGATTGTAAAGCTACATGAAAATCTGTATTTATTGATTCGAATGTAAATTACTTAAAGTGGGATAAAAGTTAATTTTGTGTAAAAGACTGTTAAAGATGCTTAACATTTTTTAGTAAACTAAACAATAACGTGAGACTGTATGTATTATGGAGAAAATTAATTCAAGTGGCTTGCAATTTAATTAATTTTTTTTTTAAGCAAACGACTCACCATTACTTTTACTAGTATTATACTCATGTTCACCAACACTAGTAGTATAACTATACATAGTGCTCGTCGGCAGTGCCTTTTTTTTTTAAATAAACTGAGCTGCTATTACCAGGTGACTCAGGGCTCTTACTATGGCCACTTTTTTTTAATTTAAAATGAGCGCCTATCCCCAGATGCCCTTAAATACTTGCTTTCCAGTTTTCAAACCGTCGGATTAATAATTATCGACACAAGTGCTTGTTAAGAAACAAAAAATATCAAATTTTTGGCCCTGATAGTATGACAAATGGCTTAGAAATTAACAACAAGCTGTATAACGTCCTTAGTTACCTGATATTAGTTCCGTTCTATTTTTTGTTAACTCAAAAATGCTCTCAAATGTTCTAAGTAGAATCGGAGTATGCCTTTATAATATTAGAACGAAGTTATTTATGTCGCGTTACTCGGGGGGCTGGAATTTTAAAACCGACAGATTTTTTTTTTTTGGAAACGAAAGTGGTTTCACCCAAAGTCTCTGCCTTTCAAGTTTCCCCCCTTACCCCGTTCCCCTCACCTACTGTTCTCCATACACTTCCCCTCTCCCCACTATATATGTATATCTGCCAACCGTGCCATGTTACTCTTCTGCACACCTTTACCAACCATTCCGTTTTCACACTCCCAAGCAATTAATTTTCAAACCAATTACAATTGTATTTACCCAGAATAACTTTTATTTCACTTTGAATTTTTTTCTTTTACAATTCTAAAAAAAAAAAAAAAAAAAAAAAAAAAAAAAAAAAAAAAAAAAAAAACATTTTCTAATAAATAAATTTGAACCCTTGACCTCCTGCATTTGAGTCCAGTACCTTACTCACTTTGCTACGAACGCTACCGACTATGGAAACTCGGTTTCTTGTACTAATCGTGCGGTTCGTATTATATTCCTTTTTTATATGCATTCGCTGATACTACATTTAATTCATGATAAAGTGTGTATTTGTGTTAGAAAAAAAAAAAAAAAAAAAAAAAAAAAATTTAATTAGCATAAATATGGTTATGTAGATTACACATAATAAGGCGCGTTATTACGCATTAAATATTTGTATTTTATGCATTTGATGCATAAAATACCGACCGATTTTCATTCAACCTGAGGTCTTTGTTGGCATTACAGTAATGCTAATGATTACAGTTTTCAATAAATTATTTTATAAATAAATTATTAAAATAAACATATACGATAGAGTTGCACAACGTATCAATGGTTTTTAAGATTTTAAATTCGACTTACTCATTATGTTACAATATCACATAATTATATAAATTAAAAAAAAAAAAAAAAAAAAAGGGAATGAAAAAAAAAAAAATAAATATGAAAATAAGAAAGACATTAAATAAAGGAAATACAAAAAAATGAAAAAAATGTAATAAAATGAAATATGAAAAAAAATAAAACAAGAAATAGAAAAAAAAAATAAAACAAGAAATAAAGAAAAAAATGAAAAAAAATGTAATAAAATAAAATATAAAAAAAAAACAAAAAATATAAAAAAAAATAAAACAAGAAATAAAGAAAAAAAAAACAAGAAATAAAGAGAAAAAAAAAAAAATAAAAAAAAAACAACAAACCAGGGGGGATAAATGGGTCATGGGACCCACGGTAAGAACGAAGTTCTTTAAACATGAGATGAGTATAGACACAATTTCTCAGGTAACAAGGGGGTCGCCAGACCCACAGGAAGAACGAAGCTCTGTCAACGTAAGTACTGCATTCATGTTGTTTATTAAAACAAACACCTGAAAAACGAATAAAAAAAAATAAAAAAATAAAATAGTTTACTACTCACGATGGTTGAACTTCGTGAGAACGTCGTGCATAAATACAGTACTCACGAAGTTCAACCATCGTGAGTAGTAAACTATTTTATTTTTTTATTTTTTTTTATTCGTTTTTCAGGTGTTTGTTTTAATAAACAACATGAATGCAGTACTAACGTTTACAGAGCTTCGTTCTTCCTGTGGGTCTGGCGACCCCCTTGTTACCTGAGAAATTGTGTCTATACTCTCATGTTTAAAGAACTTCGTTCTTACCATGGGTCCCATGACCCATTTATCCCCCCTGGTTTGTTATTGTTTTTTTTTTATTTTATTTTATTTTTTTCTCTTTATTTCTTGTTTTTTTTTTCTTTATTTCTTGTTTTATTTTTTTTTGTATTTCTTGTTTTTTTATAATTATTATTATTGCAGTAGTTGGCCAATTAGTACGTAGGTTACTTATACATACAGCACTAGTTATTTGTTGGTTTTTTTTGTATCATACAATTAAGAACCTATTAAGTGCCTCACTTTGCTACACATTGAATGCCGTACTATTGTAGCATTTTTCATTTTATTCACCAGTGGACAGTAAGCGCCCTGGGTCATGTAGTGAGAGACGCTTAGGATTTAAATTTATATTTGATTTGTTAATAAACTGGCCAGTCAGTGCCCTGAGTCATCTGGTGATAGGCGCTCAATTTATTAATAAACAAAAGGGCCACTAAGCGCCCTAAGTCATCTGGTGATAGGCGCTTGGGATTTTAATCTATATTTGATTTGTTAATAAACTGACCAGTAAGCGCCCCGGGTCATCTGGAGATAGGCGCTTGGGATTTTAATTTATATTTGATTTGGTAATAAACTGGCCTGTAAGTGCCCTGAGTCATCTGGTGATAGGCGCTCAGTTTAATTTAAAAAAAAGTAGCCAGTAAGCGCCCTGGGTCATCTGGTGATAGGCGCTTGGGCTGTGAATTTATATTTAATTAGTTAATAAACTGGCCAGTCAGTGCCCTGAGTCATCTGGTGATAGGCGCTCAGTTTAATTTAAAAAAAAGTGGCCAGCAAGCGCCCCGGGTCATCTGGTGATAGGCGCTTGGGCTGTGAATTTATATTTAATTAGTTAATAAACTGGCCAGTCAGTGCCCTGAGTCATCTGGTGATAGGCGCTCAGTTTAATTTAAAAAAAAGTGGCCAGCAAGCGCCCCGGGTCATCTGGTGATAGGCGCTTGGGCTTTTAATTTATATTTGATTAGGTAATAAACTTACCATGAAGCGCCTTGGGTCATATAGGGATATGCGCTGTAGTTATATGTTATATTTTTATCAATAAATAAATTGGATATTAAGGGTTATTTGGTAGTTTTTTCTCATTATATTTATGTGTTGCAAGTCGTTTGGATCTTTATTTAAAACGTTTTGCAATTTGTTGAGTATGATTTATTTATACAGTTATAAGTTGAGCGTATATTCAAAATTTTGTTAGGTTTTATTTATTTGAAGTATCGGGTTATTTGGTTTAAGAGGTTTTGGGTACTGAGTTATTAGGTTAATTAGCTTGGGATTTAGTTAGTTGGTTTTAGCACATTTGAATTTGCCGCTTAGCGCGCGTTAACTCTCGCCGCAGAGCGTCAGTTCGGGCGGCGGTACTATGACGGTCACGTCTTCGGTTTTCTGCCGCAGTCGAGAGCACTGGTCGGCACTAGTAGCACAACGACATATACAGTCCTCGTTTGTCATTTCTCTACCTATTGAATCTTCCCAGCAAACAAAAGGTGTCTGAAAGACGTCTTACAGTAATCTCTTAAAAAGACGTAAGATATCTTACAAGATTTCGTAATTGTCAACTTATGGTAGTCTTATAGACTTCTAATGTCCACCTGAAATTAGTCGTCTTTCAGAAATCTAGTAAGATGTCTTGAAGAATTCTTTACGTAACCTTTGTCAGATGACTGAAAGATATCTTTTAAAATAAATTATTCAGGTGGATAAAAACCAACGTTAAATTGAATTAAAATTGAGCTTTTAATGTTTGTTATAAAAATTCCAACCACAATTATTGTTCAAGTCATATTATGTGGATCTTAATAATCATTGGATTTGTAATTTTTTATAAAAAAACATAATAGCTAAATTTTAATTCAGTTTGACGATGGTTTTCACGTAACTTAAATTTTAGTCAGTTGAAAATAAAGTTCTGTACATGTTATCTTAATACTTTTATTTTGGTATCAAATTCTTAAATCCAAATTGGATGAAAATATTTTCATTTATAATGTATTATATAACATTGAATAACGCTTTACGTTGAATCTCATAGAATTGTAATCAAGTATTATAAAGAGATCACAGTAGACATTTTAAAAATGCGATTACCTAATTGACTTAAAATCTGTTATACTAGTAAAGATTTTATTCACTCGTATTATTTATTTATAATCTTTTACACTAGCATAAATTTTGTTTACTGGCAATAATTAAGAACTTCTTTCCTTATCGCAATCAGTCATTTATCACTTGATATTTGATTGATTTTTCTGTTCTAACAACAAAATTTTTATATAACCTACAGTGTGATGAGTACTAATATATAGCTGTAATTACATGTTATTTAATATTCCTTCAAATATATTTTAGTAAAATTAACACTCTTACTTGCAAAAATAATACTTTGAGTGCTCGACACAAGATCTTTCAAATGTATTTAGTAAAATTATTTTTACTTATTATGTAATTCCAGATGAACACGTTTAATAATATATTTTACTGCATGTAAGTATATACTTATATACATGTAAAACTTTCATTCTATATTCCCCTCAGTCAAAAATTTATAGCTATTAATATGCCTATAATTTATAGCTATAATTATAGCTATAACTACCTATAAAACAGCTATAATAATGTATAAAATTCAGCTATAAATATTGCTATAAACTACAGCTGTAAATTTTTCACAAATAATGAATAAAAATTAGTTTTTAAAATCAGATTTCTTCAACATATACCGATCAGTACAGATGGTATCATCCGTGTGATATCAGTAAAACTGAGGGCCTGAAGTATTTTTAAATAAGTAGAAAAAAAAAAAACAAGAAATCATATACAATTTCAAGTTTTTAAAAAATTGTTTAAAAATACTTTAGGCCCTCAGTTTTACTGTTATCACATGGATGATACCGTCTATACTGATCGATATATGTTGAAAAAATCTGATTTTTAACTAACTTTGATTCAAAATTTGTGAAAAGATTACAGCTGTAATTTATAGCTATATTTATAGCTGAATTTTATACAATATTATATCTGTTTTATAGGTAGTTGTAGCTATAATTATAGCCACAATTTATAGGTATAATTATAGCTATAAATTTTTAACTGAGCCAGCGAACATTTTGTTTGAAGATTTCTTATAGATGGCGGCAAATGTCCACCTGAAAGGCATCTTTAATGTCGTAAATCCAAAAGACGTCTTTCACAAGGACATTCGACGCCTAGAAGACATCTATAAGAAATTTTCAAACAAAATGTTTGCTGGGTTAATTTTTTGTTCAAAATCCTTAACAAAGAATTCTTAAGGTTGTCTTAGAAAAATTTTGGACAAAATTTCTTGCATGAGATAACTTTCTAACGTCTTACGGCAGACGTCTTACGTCGTTTTGAATACCTTTTGTTTGCTGGGTTGATTAAAACAGCACAAATATTTCACAAAAATTATACCTACATGGGACCACCTGGAGCCCTATCACGCCTTGCGATATCTCGATCGCAAAAGTCCGTATTTTTTTCGATAATTTAAATAAAATTATTGTTGAAAGCATGCGCAGTCTACAATTATCTAAAAAAATACTTACTTTTGCAACATATCAAAAGCCGTGATAGAGCCCCTAGGGCTTCACGATATTCGAAATCTCGCAAACGTGAGCATTTTTCTCAGTGATGGGATATAGTTCAGGCCAGACTTAGAAATTCTCTAGGACCCAACTTCTCTGACGTGGGAAATCACTATGAATAAAAAAAAATAGTACCAAACGTGAGGCGCGAAATTCAAATAAGGTCCAATAACACAAGCGCCTATCATCAATGACCCGGGGCGCTAACTGGCACCTCTGTTAAATAAATAATTGTTAATAACACAAGCACCTATTATCCAATGACCAGAGGCGCTTACTGGCCACTCTGTTGAATAAATAATTATTAATAACACAAGCGCCTATCCCCTAATAACCCGGGGAGCTTACTGTTCATCGCTCGGTCGCATGTTCGGACATCGTCGCGTGGTCTGCCATCGCTTGCACGTGTCTTAGTCGCGGCAGATGGCTTCGACACTTCGGTCGCTTTACGCGAGCGGCCTTGCTTTGGCCCGGTAGCCTCGCTTTCATCAGTTAGGCTCGCGTTAGACGGGTCGCGCTTCGCTTGTGCGCCGCTTTCCAACGAAGGTTGAGGGGCTCTGACCACTTCTTCTTCGGATCCCGAGTTGTTAGAAGGGGGGTCTTCTCCTGCCATTGCTGAGGCTTTACAACTGTCGAGTAGTTCGGCAGGAACTTCCTGTACCATGAAACCATGCCAAGGAACTGCCTACGCCGTTTCAGACTCTTCGGAGCTGGAAATGCTGTAATTGGCTCTGACTTGGCCAGATCCAGACATAAACCGTCTCACTTTACAAGGACACCGAGGTATCTTATCTCTGATTGACAGAACTCACTTTTTTCTAGGTTGAGAGTAAGTCCTGTTTCACGAACGCATTTCAGCACGTGTTCTAGCCATTCCAGATGCTCCTCAAATGTCTCCGTGACAATTAATATGTCATCGAGGCAGGTATATGGCTTGAGCTCTGACCCAATGTCGCAGTTAATCAGTCGCTGGAACGTAGTCGGCCCATTACTCAGGCCAAATGGCAACCGTCGGAACCGAAACAGTCTGTTGTCTGGCACCGTAAACCCCGATAACGACTTATCCTTCCTGGCTAGCGGAATTGGATGGTCCGCGCTGCTGAGATCGAGGGTCAAAATGAAACGCGCCCATCTCAGCTTGCGCAGGATCGTATCCATGTGGGGCAAAGGGTACGCGTCGGGTACTGTCACAGCGTTTACCTTCCGGTAGTCAACGCAAAATCGGTACTTCCCGTTCTTTTTGCGTATCATGACCACCGGACTTGCCCAGACACTATTAGACGGTTTGCCCACGCCACTTTCGAGCATCTCTCACGTGGGCATGTATGACCTTCTGGATCTTGTCCGAAATAGGGTCGGACTTTTGATTAATAGGCCGCGAGGTCATGACCTCGATCTCGTGCTCGACCCACGTAGTGCATCCTAAAGGAGCTTCACGCTCCACGTAGCGGTCCCAGAGTGTCTGTAACCCTTCTTGTTGCTTGGACGAAATTTCGTTCAGCCCTATGGCGGTGAGTTGGGCCTCGACCGATGCCGTCAGGCCCGCTACCGCCAGAGGGACCTTGATCCCTTGTCTTTTTATCACCAAGACTCTATCGACTGTATCCTGGATAGTCCCGAAAGTGTTGATGATGTTAGCGCTGACATAGCAATCAACGTTTAACTCGGGCAATCCTATGGCGTACACGTCCCGTTTTACCCCTCCAAGAGCGCGGGAGGGTAGGGTGACGAGGCCTGTACAAGTTCTGACATAAATTTTATTTAAAGAACTTATATGAGAACTTACATTCGAACATATGTAAGAAATTACATAAGAAGTTACATAAGAAATTACATAAGAACTTATGTAAGAACTTATGACAAATTTTTAGCTGGGCTAAGGTGGGTTACGGTCGTCTGTCAGCCATTGCCGCGCTTCCCAGCGTGAGACGTAGTTGACGACCGCGAGTCACAATATGTACTTACCATAACATCTACCAGAGAATACAGATCGAATATACTCTTCTTGCATAGAAAGCCAGATCGGCCGTTTTTGCGTCCGCAGTATTTTCTCTTCATATTTTAGTTATGCCCCCCCCCCCCCCTATAAGGCAGGCAGTGTTAGTGTCGGGGGGCAACCGGGTAAGGCGCGTAACTTACGCATAGATGTCGATAACTATTACCTTCTGAGCAGCACGGCAAAATGCCTGATTATTAGTATCCTATACATTACTGATTTTTTATGCAAAACTATTCAAAAACACGTTCACACAACAATTAATTAAGAAAATGTCGGTAATGAAATTGTAAAAAAAAGTTTGACATTAAATTTTCTCAACATGCATATCAAAAGCTTGTGCAGGGGCACCTCAGGAAATTCCACAAAATCCCATAGCAGATCTGTATAGTCGTTAGTTCAGAGGTAGAACTTTTGTTTTCAAGCCCAAAGTTTTTGGGTTCAATGCACTTCTTCCAGCTTTTTTTTATTTACTTCTGTATTTTCTTGTGAAGAGTACAAAAACATTTTAAATCATTTTTGTATCTAATATTTCCTAAATAATGCATGTATTAAATGTATTATTTTTATTTTTCATCGAAAAGATACGAAACTGTTTATGGCAGATTTTAACGCAAGTTAATGTATATTGCTAAATTTAAGACTCTTAAATGTAGACACGAGCGTGCAAAAAATGATTACATAGTAGAATATTCCTTCGAATTTAATGTATTAAATGATTATTCCTAAATAAGGTTTTCGAGTATTTTAATAATTTATTAATGAATACAATCTTACGAAAAATAATGCAGTCATAACATTAAAGTTAGTATTGAAAACTCTTCTTTGCTCAAATATAGAATTAAACTCTCATTCTCCATACAGATTTACAACCGTAGAAATCTTTTACACGCTGGAAATGTTTGTAAAAATATTTTTTTCTCATTTACCATCTTATTGCGTTCTCCATTAATCATAAAATTTGATCTCATACAGACCTGTATCAAATTAGTTTTTAAAGTACATTTAGTATACTTATGTAAAAATTTACTATACATGAGTTGCTTAACTTTCTTTGATTGTACTATACAAATTCTGTTACGTTTAACTTGCTTATAATTAGAATTTTTTAAATAAATGCATAAGCTTTCTTGTATTTTTCTGTGTATATAGTGTCTCGAAACATTTGTTTGAATTAAAACCCTTAAATATCGTTTCTTCATTATTTAATGCACGAGTTATTTTGCTTTCATTAGTTAAGTGAGTTGCATTTTGTATGGGATTTATTTAAAACATAATGAATATACAACTGTCTTTCCGTTACACTGCATATCGTACGTAACAATCCTATCCCGATAGAAGAAACTGCCATCTTCTCGTTGGTTTCCGTCGAATGATCTCAATATAAGGGAAAAATGATTTATTAAACAACTTTGACTTATATTTTTGATGGTTGTACTGATGTATCACCTTTAAAGTTATATTGACATTAACGCAGAGCAGAAAATTTTTTTACACTTTATTAAAAAATTAAAGTAGTAAATGAAAAAAAAAAAAAAAAAAAGTTAAGTTCTACCTCTTAACCAACGGCTAAGTTCGACTTATACAGATCTGCTATAAGATTTTGTAGAATAAGGTAAGGTAAAGTTGATATGAATGTTGAGGAAAATTAATGTAAAACTTTTTTTCTTCATTTCATTACCGATATTTTCTTAATTAATTGTAGTTTAGACATGTTTTAGAATGGTTTCGCATCAACAATCAGTAATATATAGGATACTGATTATCAGGATTTGCCGTGCTGCTCAGAAGATAAAAGTTATTGGCTGAGTTACCCACCTTACCCGGCAGCGTTGGGTTAACACGATTCCTGCAGCGAAAATTCCGGTCAGTAACAAAAAGTTACTGTCACTAACATACCGATCTAAAGAGTGTAAGAAAAGCGAATACGCAGACAAGAAGGGGTCATTCCAGAGGTTCTCAACAGTGCTCCGAAATGCGACTGGCAATCGTGTGACAAATAACACAAGCACCAATCCCCACACAACATGAAACGCTTACTAGTCCCGTTATTTATTTAAAATAAATATAATGACAGCACAAGCGCCAATCCCCACACAACCAAGTGCGCTTACTGGTCCCTTTATTTTCAATAAATTAAATGACACAAGCGCCAATCCCCACGAAGCCCAGTGCACTTACTAGTCCCTTAATTAATTTATAATAAATTAAATAGCACAAGCGCCAATTCCCACACAACATGGAGCGCTTACTAGTCATGTTATTTATTAAAAATAAAGAAAATGACAACACAAACGCGACTCCCCACACAACCCGGTACGCTTACTGGTCCAATTATTTCAAGTAAATTAAATAAAACAAGCGCGAATCCCAACAAAACCCAGTGCACTTACTGATCCCTTTGTTTTTTTATAATAAATTCAATAACACTCGCGCCAATCCCTGAACAACCCAGTGCGCTTACTGGTCCCTTTATTTTTTTATAATAAATTAAATAACACTCACGCCAATCCCCACACAATCCAGTGCGCTTGCTAGTCTCTTTATTTATAATAAATTAAATAACACAGGAGCCAATTTCCTAACAACCCGGTGCGCTTATTAGTCCCTTAACTTATTTATAATAAATTAAATAACACTAGCACCAATCCTCACACAACCTGGTGCGCTTAATGGCCCCTTAAATAATATAAAATAAATTAAATAACACAAGCATCAATCCCAACACAACCCAGTGCGCTTACTGTTCCCGTCATTCATTTAAAATAATTATAATGATAAGACAAGCGCCAATCCCCAATCAACCCGGTGCACTCACTGGTCTCTTTATTTATTTATAATATATTAAATAACACTAGCGCCAATCCCCACAAAACATAAAGCGCTTACTGGTCCCGTTATTTATTTAAAATAAATATTATGATAAGACAAGCGCCAACCCCCAAATAAACCGATGCGCTAACTGGTCCCTTTATTTATTTGAAATAAGTTATGAAATACTAGCGCCAATCCCCACACAACCTAGTGCGCTTACTAGTCCCTTTATTTATTGACAATCAATCAAATAAAACTAGCGCCAATTCCCACACAACATAAAGCGCTTAGTGGTCCCGTTAATTATTTAGAATAAATATAATAACAACACAAGCGCCAATTCCCACACAACCCGGTGCGCTTACTGGTCTCTTAATTTATAATAAATCGAATAACTTAAGTGCCGACTCACTTACAACCCGGTGCGCTCACTGGTCCCTTTATTTACTTAAAGTAAAATAGATAAAACTAGCGCTAATCCCCACACAACATGGAGCGCTTACTGTTTTCGTTATTCATTTAAAATAAATAAAATGATAAGACAAGCGCCAATCCCCAATTAACCTGGTACGCTCACTGGTCCCTGTATTTATTAAGAATAAAATAAATAAGACTTGTGCCAATCCCTACACAAGCCGGGGCGCTTACTGAGATCTTTATTTATAATAAATTAAATTAAACTAGCGCCAATCCCAACATAACCTAGTGCACTTACTGGTCCCTTTATTTTTTTTTATTATAAATAAAATAACACTTGCGCCAATCCCTACACAACCCGGTGCGCTTACTGGGCTCTTTATTAATAATAAATTATTTAACACGAAAGCCAACCCCTTACAACCCAGTGCGCTTATTAGTCTCTTTATTTATTTTTAATGAATTAAATAATACTTAAACCAATCCCCACACAACCTGGTACAATCACTGGTCCCGTTATTTATTTTGATTAAATATAATAATAAGACAAGCGCCAACCCCCAAATAAACCAGTGCGCTAACTGGTCCTTTTATTTATTTAATATAAATCAAATAAAACTAGCGCCAAACCCCACACAACATAAAGCAATTACTGGTCCCATTAATTATTTAGAATAAATATAATAACAACACAACTGCAAATCCCCACACAACCTAGTGCGCTTACTGGTCCCTTTATTTATTTGTAATAAATTTAATAACGCAAACGCTAATCCCCACACAACCTGGTGCGCTTATTAGTCCCTTTATTAATTTACAATAAATAAAATAACACCAGCGCCAATCCCTACACAACGCAGTGTGCTTACTGGTCCCTTCATTTAGAATAAATTAAATAACACAAGCGAAATCCCCGCACAACCCAGGGCACTTACTGATCCCCTCATTTATTTAAAATAAATTAAATAACACTAGTGCCAATCCCTACACAATCCAGTGCGCTTTTTGTTCCCGTTATTCATTAAAAATAAATATAATAATAAGACAAGAGCCAATCCCCTTACAACCCGGTGCGCTTATTAGTCTCTTTATTTATTTATGAAAAATTAAATAACACAAACGCTAATCCCCACACAACCAAGTGCGCTAACTGGTCCCTTTATTTCTTTATAATAAATTAAATAACACTCGCGCCAATCCCCATACAACCAGGTTCGCTTTCTTGTTCCTTAATTCATTTATTATAAATTAATTATTACTAGTGCAAATCTCTACAAAACCGGGTGCGCTTACTTGTTTCTTAATGTATTTATTATAAATTTCATATTACTAGTGCACATCTCCACACAACCGGGTGCGCTTACTGTTTTCGTTACTCATTAAAAATAAATAAAATGATAAGACAAGCGCCAATCCCCAATTAACCCGGTACGCTCACTGGTCCCTTTCTTCATTAAGAATGAAATAAATAACACTTGCGCCAATCCCTACACAACCCGGGGCGCTCACTGGTTTCTTTATTTATGATAAATTAAATTAAACTAGCGCCAATCACAACATAACCTAGTGCACTTACTGCTCCCTTTATTTTATTGTAATAAATTAAATAACACAAACGCCAATCCCAACACAAACTGGTGCGCTTACTGATCCCTATATTTATTTATAATAAATTAAATAACACTTGCGCCAATCCAAACACAACTCGGCGCGCTTACTAGGCTCTTTATTTATTTTAAATTAAATAACAAAAGAGCCATTCCCCACACAACCGGACGCACTTACTGGTCCCTTTATTTTCTTATAATAAATGAAATATTACTCGCGCAAAATCCCCACACAACCTGATGTGCTTACTGGTCCCTTTATTTATTTAGAATGAATCAAATAATACTAGCGCCAATCTCCGCACACTATAGAGCGCTTACTGGTCCCGTTATTTATTCAGAACTAGCAGCCCCCCGTCTCGGCTTCGCCCGAGACTTACTAAATAAAACACCGTAGTGTGTTGGCACGTAATGTGAAACATTTTTAGTTAGAAAATTTTACACATATTCCCGATACATCTCAGAACAAAAATCTTCTTATTAAAAACATATTTTTTCGGAATCCATATAGTTTATTTGGTCAAATAATAAGTTGTACAAATTCAAAAAAATAATTATGCTGAAAAGTACCGTGCGTTCTTTAAGCCATAAAATAATCGATGGCTATAAGAAGTTGTTGATTTGGTTTCTTCTGTGTAATTCACGAAAAGGGCTATTTTTTAAAGCTGTTAAGATTTAAAACCCCCAAAAATTTTATATTGAAAAAAAAATTGTTTTTTCTCATATCTCACAATTTTATTACCAGAGCAACAAAGTCCTGGACCTTAAACCCAACATCTTTATTGCCACAAAAATACAAATACATTTTCTACTCATTAAAAAATCTGAAGTAGGATCTTTAAAGATTTCAGAGATTGCTGTGAGGGTACAATGAAAAGCTGATCTCTCACGTAATGGACTCTTAAGTTGACGATTTTGACGCTGCTGTTTCAATCTCGATAAATTTTCTGCGTCAGTTTCTTGACGCCTCAAATTGTATTCATTAGATACATTTGAGGTTTTCTTTACAATATACCCTTTTGCGACTATTGGTATGCTTACGACTTTTATGACCCCTAAAGGCTATTTTCAGTCAACTTTGTTAATTTTAATACATTTGTTCGCAAGGTAGTTCGACGTCCGATGGCCCTAAAAAAGACCGGTGAGCTTCTTAAGTTAACTCTTTTTTGACTGCAGTTAACAGCAATTGTGACTGCCTGGATACCTCAGGGTGATCTTCTCTGGCTTACTGTTGAAGACCCACACTGATTGGGAGAAAAATTACAAAGTCCGAAGCTTTGGGGCTAGTTGTAGTGCTCTTTCCCAACGTCTCCCGGTATAACGTCAAAGACGTTGGTGTCTAAAGCACCTTTTTTTATTTTGCAGATTTAGTTGTTTTGGTGATCTTAGATGGGGAGATTGGTTAGTGATACTTGTCCAGTGGAGGCTGTCCCGTTGGCTCAAGTTTTTTTCCTTTATAGCTGTTATAGGTTTGCCCAGCGCAGACCTTGGAGAGGATCAGTGATTCCTGGTTGAATGCTTAGAGTCGAGAGGGTAATATAGAGTCGTCGGTCACCAGGTTTTCCAGCCTTGCGAAGAACAACGCCGCAGGTGACGTCTGCCAGTGAATAGCTGACTTGGTTTAATAGTGCCCGTCTTTAGTTAATATAGTCTTTTAGTCGACGAATCGCTTCCGGAAATGGTAATAAAAATGTATTTGTTGGCAAGGTAGTTTAAACTTAGGTGGCCCCTAAAATGAACCGATGAAATTGATGGTTAAGTAGGGAACGTAAATACTTATAATGGCCCTAAAAAGCGCCAGTGGTGAAACTTCCAGGCTATTCTTTATTATTATTCCTGATGATGAAGAGCTGGCTACGGGTTGCTTGATTCTTACCCTGGGAGTCTCGATGTACAGAGACTGTGATGGAGGGAGGTACGCCGCTGACCAAAGAATATCTCGTCTCGGGTCATTCCCCAGATAACCAACTGCTCAATTGCTCATCTTTAGACGGGAACATGTGGGTAAGCGCGTTGGGGACGCGACTACCAAGTACGTAGCCGTTGTGGCTTCCCGTGCCCATCAGAGCTGTTTTTCCTTGCTTACATTTGTAGCCACAAATTCTTTAACTACACCAGGTGGGATGGTGGGACTGCCACACAACTCTGAAGAGTTGGTGCAGATTGTGCTCTGGCTAGATATGTCTCCTGGTATTCTGGCAGAGACGGCATCGATTGGAATTAATTTATTTTCCTTTGATCGCACTCGTCGAGATTCAGGGTGAAGGGACACTTGGGTTCCTTCCCACTTAGAGAAGAGTGTCGTTCGTAGCCGGGATACCCAGCTGCAGGACTATCACCAGCAATCTCTGAACAGCTTGATGAGCTGCCGAAGTTCGACTATACAGCTAACGACACGCTCCGGCTTATTATAACCACACTTATTTATTTATGTTGCAGGTAGCTTTGATTTTATGTCGACGCCACCTAGCGGATTTTACTGAACTAAAGTGAAAAGCTGGCGTATTTTTGCAAAACTTTGAGCTCATTTATTGCTATTGTTATTAAATTTTTTAAGATAAAAACTATACTAAAACCATCTAGGAAGTATCATGAATCAGTGTGCAAAATTTCAGCAAAATCGGTTCAGTAGTTTTCGCGGTTAGCGATTACAACGGTTTTAGCGACTTTGCTTTATATATTAGTAAGATAAATATAATGACAACACAAACGCTAATCCCCTTACAACCAGGTTTGCTTTCTGGTCTCTTTAGTAATAATAAATGAAATAACACAAAAGCCAATTTCCTTACAACCCAGTGCGCTTATTAGTCCCTTGATTTATTTAGAATAAATTTAATAACACTAGTGCTTATCTTTACACAACCGGGTGTGCTAACTGTTTTCGTTATTCATTTAAAATGAATAAAATGATAAGACAAAAGCTAATCCCCTATCAACCCGGTACGCTCACTGGTTTTGTTATTTATTCTAAATAAATGTTATTATAAGACAAGCGCCAATTTAAAATAAACCGGTGCGCTAACTAGTCCCTTTATTTATTAAAGAAAAATTATGAAAAACAAGCGCCAATTCTCACACAATCTAGTGCGCTTACTGGTTCCTTTTTTTATTTGTAATAAATTAAATAACACAAGCGCCAATCTCCACACAACACAGAGCGATTACTGGTCCCGTTATTCATTCAGATAAAATATAATGACAACACGAGCGCCAATTCCCACACAACCCGTTGCGCTCACTGGTCCCGTTATTTATTTAAAATAAATATAATAATAAGACAAGCGCCAGCCTCGAAATGAATAAGTGCACAAACTGGTCGCTTTCTTTATTTAAAATAAATTCAATAAAACTAACGCCTATCCCCACACAACATGGAGCGCTTGCAAGTATCGATAATTATTTGGAAAAATGTAATAACAACAAAAAGCCAATCCCTTCACAACCAGGTGCACTTATTGGTCTCAATGTTTATTTAAAATGAATTTAACAACACTAGTGCCAATCTCCAAACAACCAGGTGCGCCTGTTGTTTTCGTTACTTATTTAAAATAAATAAAATGATAAGACAAGCGCCAATCACCAATTAACCTGGTACGCTTATTGGTCCCTTTATTTATTGAGAATAAAATTAATAACACTTGCGCCAATCCCCACACAACCTGGTGCGCTTACCGGTCCTTATATTTATTTATAATAAATTAAATAACACTTGCGCCAATCCCTACACAACCTGGTGCACTTACTAGGCTCTTTATTTGTCATAAATTTTATAACACAAGAGCCCATTTCCTTACAACCCGGTGCGCTTATTAGTCCCTTTATTAATTTATAATAAATTAAATAACACCAGTGCCTATCCCTACAAAACCCGGGGCGCTTACTGATCTCTTTATTCATAATAAATAAAATAAAACTAGCGCCAATTCCCACATAACCTAGAGCGCTTACTGGTCTCTTCAATTATAGTAAATCAAATAACACAAGAGCCAATTTCCTTACAACGTGGTGCGCTTACTGGTCCCTATTTTTATTTATTATAAATTAAATAACACTTGTTAGATGACGACTTGCGTAGATTAATAAATTTTTATTTTTATTCTTTTTGATCCTGTTACATTTCATTCCCAATGATAAAATTCTAAGACTCTTTACAGAGTCATACTTAACGAGAGTCGTCGCCTAACAAAGCTGACTGTGAACTTCGTGGCTCTTGGAAGTGACAAGTGACGACCGAAGCGAGCCATAAAGCTTAAACACATGAAGTCAGCAAGTACTGGCCCCATATTAAGTAAGACAAAGAAGTTTAACTGAAACTTCGTTCAAAGCGCATTTCTTTGCGCGGCGTTTTAGTTAGTAGCCCGCTGCCGCTCATCAAGTGCAGACGTAATAATTAATTTTATAAGATTAACCAGACTTTCCATCTATTTTTTCCTTTTCTGTTTTATTTTATATGTATACTAGTAATATAAAATAAAGTGATAAAAAACTAATTGATAAAGGAATTTAAATTATTATAAAATGAAAAATAACAAATAAAAAAAAAAAAATGTATAGTTATAAATCGACGGAAAGAGGAAGTGCAAGCCATCAGAATCAATAATGAGCGGGAAGAAAAGTAATTTAATCTGGATATTCCATTCAACACTCTACTTCTTCCTTCCTTTTAATTTTTCTCAAACAAACAAATAGTTGGACTATCTGCTGTCCCGCAGCCTGTGAAGGATAGTGAGACTGTAGTCCACAGTTTAAAGTTTTTAATTTAAAGCTGAAAACAAATTTAAATGACATTAAACGTTATTTAACAACACTTGCACCAATCCAAACACAATCAGACGCGCTTACTAGTCCCTTTATTTTTTCATTATAAAAGAAATAACACTTGCGCCAATCCTTACACAACCCGGTTCGCTTACTGGTCTCTTCATTTATAATAAATCAAATAACACAAGAGCCAATTTCCTTACAACCCGGTTCGCTTACTGGTCCCTATTTTTATTTATAATAAATTGAATAACACTTGCACCAATCCGAACACAACCCAACGCGCTTACTGGTCCCTTTAATCTTTTATTATAAATGAAATAACACATCCGCTAATCCCTGAACAACCCTACGTGCTTACTAGTCCCTTTATTTTTTTATTAATAAATTAAATAACACTAACGCCAATCCCCACACAACCTGGTGCGATCACTGGTCCCGTTATTTATTTTAATTAAATATAATAATAAGACAAGCGCCAACCCCCAAATAAACCAGTGCGCTTACTGGTCCATTTATGCATTCAATATAAATTAAATAAAACTATCACCAATCCCCACACAACCCGGAGCGCTTACTGGTTCCGTTATTTATTTAAAATAAATATAATGATAAGACAAGCGCCAACCCTCAAATGAACCAGTGCACTAACTGGGCCCTTCATCTACTTAAAATCAATTAATTAAAACTAGCGCCTATCCCCACGCAACATAGAGCGCTTACTAGTCCTGTTACTTATTTGAAAAAATATAATATTAACACAAGCGCCAATCCCCTTGCAACCCGGTAAGCTTATTAGTCTTTTTATTCATTTATAAAGAATAAAATAACACTAGCGCAAATGTTCTCACAACCCAGTAAGCTTACTGGTCCCTTTATTTCTTTACAATAAATTAAATAACACTAGCGCCAATTCCCACACAACATGGAGCGCTTACTAGTCCCGTTATTTATTTGTAATAAATTAAATAACAGTTGCGCCAATCTCCGCACAACATAGAGCACTTACTGGTTCCGTTATTCATTCAGAATAAATATAATGACAACTCTAACGCCAAATCCCACACAACTCGGTGCGCTTACTGGTTCCGTTATTTATTTAAAATGAATATAATGATAAGACAAGCGCCAACCCGCAAACAAACAAGCGCACTAACTGATCCCTTTATTCATTTAAAATAAATTAAATGAAACTAGCGCTTATTCCCACACAACATGGAGTGCTTACTAGTCCCGTTAATTACTTAGAAAAATATAATAACAACAAAAGCGCCAATCCCCACACAACCAGGTGCGCTTATTGGTCTCATTATTTATTTAAAATAAATATAATGATAAGACAAGTGCCAATCCCAAAACAACCCAGTGCACTAACTACTCCCTTTATTTATTTATCAAGAATTATATAACGCAAACACTAATTCTCACACAACCCGGTGTGCTTACTGGTCCCTTAGTTTTTTTATAATAAATTAAATAACAATCACGCCAATCCTCATACAACTAGGTTTGCTTGCTGAAGTCTTTATTTATAATTAATGAAATTACACAAGAGCCAATTTTTTTACAACCTCGTACGCTCATTATTCTTTAATTTATTCATAATAAATAGACTAACACTAGCGCCAATCCACACACAACTTGGTGCGCTTACTAGCATCTTTAATTATTTAAAATAAATTAAATTACGCATGCACCCATCCCTACACAACCCGGTGCACTTACTTGTTCCTTAATTTAATTATAATGAATTAAATAACACTAGTGCCAATCTCCACACAACCGAGTGCGCTTACTGTTCTCGTTATTCATTTAAAATAAGTAAAATGATAAGACAAGCGCCAATCTCCAATTAACCCGATACGCTTACTGGTCCCTTTATTTATTAAGAATAAAATGAATAACACTTGCGCCAATCCCTACGCGACACAGGGCACTTACTGGGCTCTTTATTTGTAATAAATTAAATAAAACAAACGCCAATTCCCACACAACCAGGTGCGCTTATTGGTCTCATTATTTATTTAAAATAAATTAAATAACACGACCGCCAATCCCCACACAACCCGGTGCGCTTACTGGTCCCTTTATTTATTTAAAATAAATTAAATAACACTTGCGCCAAACTCTACACAACCCGGTGGGCTTAACAGTTCCTTAAATTGTTCATAATGATTTAAATAACACTAGCGCCAAGCCACACACAACCTGGTGCGCTTAATTGGTTATTTAACTTATTTATAATAAATATAATAACAGTTGTGTCAATCTCCACCCAACTGGGTGCACTTACTGGTCCCTTTATTTATTTGTGATAAATAAAATAAGACAAGAGCCAATCCCCTTACATTCTGGTGCGCTTATTAGTCCATTTATTTATTTATGATAAATTAAATAACACCAGCGCCGATCCCTACACATCGTAGTTTGCTTACTGGTCCCTTTATTTAAAATAATCTAAATAACACAAGCGCAAATCCTCACACAACCCAGGGCGCTTACTGGTTACTTAATTTATTTATAATAAATTGAATAACACTAGTACCATTTCTTACATAACCCAGTGCGCTTTTTGTTCCCGTTATTCAATTAAAATAAATATGATGTAAGACAAGCGACAATCCCCACACAACCTAGTCTACTTACTGGTCCCTTTATTTATTTGTAATAAATTTAATATTGCGAACGCCAATCTTAACACATCCCGGTGCGCTTACTGGTCTCTACATTTATTTATAATGAATTAAATAATACTTGCGCCAACCCCAACACAACCTGGTGCGCTTACTAGGCTCTTTATTTGTGATAAATTTTAAAACACAAGAGCCAATCCTCTTACAATCCAGTGCGCTTGTTAGTCTCTTTATTAATTTATAATAAATTAAATAACACTCACGCCAATTCCCATACAACCAGGTTTGCTTGCCGGTCTCTTCATTATAATAAATAAGATAACACAAGACCCAATTTCCTTACAACCCGGTACGCTTATTAGTCCCTCAATTTATTTATAATAAATTTAATAAAACTAGTGCCAATCTCCACACAACCGGGTGTGCTTACTGTTTTCGTTATTCATTTTAAATAAATAAAATGATAAGACAAGCGCTAATCCCCAATTTACACGGTACGTTTACTGGTTTTGTTATTCATTTAGAATAAATGTAATGATAAGACAAGCTGCAACCCAAAATTAACTGGTGCGCTTACTGGTCCCTTTATTTATTTAAAATAAATTATGAAATACTAGTGCCAATCCCCACACAACCTAGTGCGCTTACTGGTCCCTTTATTTATTTCAAATAAATTAAATAAAACTAGCGCCTATCCCAACACAACATGGAGCACTTACTAGTCCTGTTAATTATTTAGATAAATATAATAACAACACAAACGTCAATCCCAACACAACCCGGTGCGCTTAGTGGTCCCTCTATTTATTTATGATAAATTTGATAACACTTGCGCTAATCAAAACACAACCCAGTGCGCTTACTGGGCTCTGTATTAATTTAAAATTAAATAACACTCGCGCCAATCTCCACACAACCCGGTGCGCTTACTTATCCCTTTATTTATTTGTAATAAATTTAATAACGCCAACGCTAATCTCAACACAACCTGGTGCGCTTACTGGTCCCTATTTTTATTAGTTATAAATTAAATAACACTTGTTAGGTGATGACTTGCGTAAATTAATAAATTTTTATTTTTATTACATTTTCACCTGTTATATTTCATTCGCAATAATTAAATTCTAAGACTCTTTACAGAGTCATACTCAACGAGAGTCGTCGCCTAAAAAAGCTGACTGTAAACTTCGTCGCTCTTAAAAGTGTCAAGTGACGACCGAAGTGAGCTATGAAGCCTAAACACATGAAGTCAGCAAGTACCGGCCCCATATCAAGTAAGACAAAGAAGTTTAACTAAAATTTTGTGCAAGGTGCATTTCTTTGCGCGGCGTTTTAGTTAGTGCCCCGCTGCCGCTCATCAAGTGCAGACGTAATAATTAATTTTATAAGATTAACCAGATGTTCCGACTATTTTTTCCTTTTCTGTTTTATTTTATGTGTATACTAGTAATATAAAATGAAATGATAAAGAACTAATTCATAAAGGAATTTAAATTATTTTAAAATAAAAAATAACAAATAACTAAATAAAACAATGAATAGTTATAAATCGTCGGAAAGAGAAAGTTCAGGCCATCAGAATTAATAATTAGCGGAGAGAGAGGTAAGTTAATCTGGATATTATATTTAACCCTCTACTTCTTCCTTCCTTTAAATTTTTCTTAAACAAACAAATGGTTGGACTATCTGCTGTTCCGCAGCCTGTAAAGGAGCGTGATACTGTAGTCCACAGTTTTTAGTTTATGATTTAAAGCTAAAAACAAATTTAAATGACAATAAACGTTATTTAACAACACTTGCACGAATCCAAACACAACCCAACGCAATAACACTTGCGCCAATACCTGCACAACTCGGTGCGCTTACTGGTCCCTTTATTTAAAATAAATTAAATAACACAAAGGCAAATTTCCACACAACCCAGGGCGCTTACTGGTCCCTTTGTTTATTTACAATAAATAAAATAACCATTGCGCCAATCCCTACACAACCCAGTGCGCTTACTGGTCTCTTTATTTATAATAAATCAAATAACAGAAGAGCAAATTTCCATACATCCCGGTTCGCTTACTGGTCCCTATATTTATTTATAATTAATTAAATAACACTTGCGCCAATCCTCACACAACCTGGTGCGCTTACTAGGCTCTTTAATTGTAACAAATTTTATAACACAAGAGCCAATCCCCTTACAACCCGGTACGCTTATTAGTCCCTTTATTTATTCATAATAAATCAAAAAACACTAGCACCAATTCCTACACAACCTAGTGCGCTTATTGGTCCCTTTATTTAAAATAAATTAAATAACACAAGAGCCAATTCACACACAACCCAGTGCGCTAACTGGTCATGTTATTCATTTAAAATAAATATAATGATAAGACAAGCGCCAACCCTCAAATGAACCAGAGCACTAACTGGTCCTTTTATTTATTTAGAATAACTTAATTAAAACTAGCGCCTATCCCCACGCAACATCGAGCGCTTACTAGTCCCGTTATTTATTTGTAATAAATTAAATAACAGTTGCGCCAATCTCCGCACAACAAAAAGCACTTACTGGTTCCGTTATTTATTCAGAATAAATATAATAACAACACTAGCGCCAAATCCCACACAACCCGGTGCGCTTACTGGTTCCGTTATTTATTTAAAATAAATATAATGATGAGACAATCGCCAACCCGCAAATAAATAACTAGCGCCTATACCTACGCAACATGGAGCGCTTACTAGTCCCGTTACTTATTTAGAATAATATAATAACAACACAAGCGCCAATCCCCTTGCAACCCGGTGGGCTTATTAGTATCTTTATTTATTTATAAAAAATTAAATAACACTAGCGCAAATCTCCTTACAACCCAGTGCGCTCACTGGTTCTTTTGTTTATTTAAAATAAATATAATGATAAGACAAGCGCCAATCCTCAATCAACCCATTGCGCTCACTGTTCCCTTTATTTATTTAAAATGAATTATGAAATACTAGCGCCAATCCCCACACAACCTAGTGCGCTTACTGGTCTCTTTATTTATTTGTAACAAATTAAATAACACTTGCGCCAATCTCCACACAACGCTGTGTGCTTACTGGTCCCATTTTTTAGAAGAAATTAAATAACACAAGCGCAAATTCCCACACAACCCAGTGCGCTTACTAGTCCCTTTATTTATTTACAATCAATCAAATAACACTGGCGCTAATCTCCACACAACATCGAGCGCTTACTGCTCCCATTATTCATTCAGAATAAATATAATGACAACACAAGCGCCAATTCCCACACAACCTGGTGCGCTCACTGGTTTCGTTATTTATTCAAAATAAATATAATGATAAGACAAGCGCCAATTCTCAATCAACTCATTGCGCTTACTGGTCCCTTTATTTATTTAAAATAAATATAATGATAAGGCAAGCGCCAATCCCAAATCAACTCGGTGCGCTTACTGGTCCCTTTATTTATTTATAATAAATTCAATAACACTAGCTTCAATTCCCACATTACCCGGTACGTTTACTGGTCTCTTTATTTATAATAAATTTAATAACACTAGCGCCAATCTCAACACAACATGGAGTGCTTACTGGTCCATTTGTTAATTTAAAATAAATATAATAAGACAAGCGCCTATCCCCACACAACTTGTTGCGCTCACCTGATCCATTTATTAATTTTAAATAAACTAAATAACGCAAGCGCCAATCCCTACTTAATCTAGAGCGCTTCCTGATCACTGCAATGATTAAAAAAATTTATTCATTAACAACGCAAGTGCTTATTCCCTGACTATCTAGGATACTCACTGGTCACTACTGGTTGCTTTTACTTCAGACTTAAATTATTATTGAATATTTTTTAATAATCATTAATGCTACTAGTAAGCGCCTCGGTTTATGTGGTGATATTCGCTTGCCTTATTACGTTATTTGTTGTAAATTAAGTATGCGTCCAGTAAGCGCACCGGGTTGTGTGGGGATTGGTGCTTGTCTTATCATTGTATTTATTTTAAATAAATAAAGGGACTAGTAAGCGCTCCATGTTGTGTGGGGATTGGCGCTAGTGTTATTCAATTTATTATGAATAAATAACGGGACCGGGTTTTGTGGGGATTGGCGCTTGTGTTATTTAAATCATTTTAAATAATTAAAGGGACCAGTAAGCGTACCGGGTTGCGTGGGGATTGGTGCTTGCGTTATTTAATTTATTGTAAATAAATAACGGGGCCGGGTTTTGTGGGGATTTGCGCTTGTGTTGTTTAATTTATTTTAAATAATTAAAAGGACCAGTAAGCGCACCGGGTGGTGTGGGGATTGGCGCTTGTGTTATTTAATTTATTTTAAATAATTAAAGGGACCAGTAAGCGCACCGGATTTCGTGGGAGTTGGCGCTTGTGTTATTTAATTTATTTTAAATAAAGGAACCAGGGTCCGTACCATATAACTTTTTTTGCTTTGCAGGCCTATGTTATAACATAGGCCGATGTACTGAAAAATAGTTACATGGTACGACCCTAGTAAGTGCATTGGGTTGTGTGGGGATTGGTGCTTGTGTTATTTCTTATTCGATTGCCAGTCGCATTTGGGAGCACTGTTGAGAACCTCTGGAAAGCTCCTTCCTTCTCTGCGTATTCGCTTTTTTAACACTCTATAGATCGGTATGTGTGTGACAGTTACTTTTATGTTACTGACCGTAATTTCTGCTACGGGAATCCTCTTTACCCAACGCTGTTACCCGGTTACCCCCTGACACTAAGGCTACGTGCCTTATGGGGGGCATAACTAAAACATAAAGAGACAACACTGATGCGGACGCGAAAACGGCTGATCTGGCGTTCCATGCAAGAAGAGTATATTCTATATTATCTGCCCCTACTGTAGTTACTACACAATAGATAAATGTTATTATAGATATACCATGGTCAGGTCCTGATCACAGCCCGTGGTCAACCTCATTACACTGTGTCATAAACTTTACATTTAAGCCTGCCCAGGCCCTGGCATCGATGTAAGGTTTGCCTGACCAGGCCCTGGTCTTGGCCATTGGATTATATTCTTGTCGGGTAATAAGCGGTCTATTCTTTATATGTCTATGGTAATTTCTCTCTCTTACCGCGCTTGTGTACAAAAGCCTTAAGTTTATTTGATCATTAATTGTTTGTGAATTTCTTACCTTGATCAGTTGACATTTTTGCCAATCTTGATTCGTGACAGTGTTTGCGGAACGCATTAGAAAATATTTCATACAATAGTTATGATGAAGTTGACAGAAAATAAATTAAAATGCTTGTTAGATGTCGAAAATTCCAATAGATTGAAGGAGGACTATTTCGAGAAGATAATGATTGTTGCTGCATCTCACTTAGTTGGAAAGTGTGACGTTAGAAGTATGTTTACTCAAGATTTATTAAAATTTAAATGTTCTGATGCCATGCTCTATAATTTTTTTTATCCCTCTTTTCACCGTCATGCTCAGACAAGGTTTTTTTGTAAACAAGCATAAGTGTGTTTTTCAGCCATTAGTGCAAACCTAAGTACTTAATCACACCTATGATCACGTTGACGAATTCGAAAGAGATAGTCAATCAATCCCTGGGGGCCGTGCCATGTAACTTTATTTTCGCTTCAGAGGCCTGTGTCATAACCATAGAGGTATAAGCATAGAGGTATAAGAATAGAGGGGAAAAGCGCTATACTAGCCCATTAGCGGCAGCGACAGCATAACTAAGTGTAACGGGGCATCTGTCCTTGTTGCCAAAGCCACGTTATTGGCTACTTCTTCGTCCTGAATCCTACAGTTGATTCAATCTCATGTATGACTCGACCAATAACATAACTGCCAGACAAAGACAGATGCCTCGTTACGTAGCGAATTCTGCTGTCGCATATCACGCCCCCTTTTCTCCTCTATTTTTATACCTCTATGGGTATAAGAATAGAGGGGAAAAGCGCTATACTAGCCCATTAGCGGCAGCGACAGCATAACTAAGTGTAACGGGGCATCTGTCCTTGTTGCCAAAGCCACGTTATTGGCTACTTCTTCGTCCTGAATCCTACAGTTGATTCAATCTCATGTATGACTCGACCAATAACATAACTGCCAGACAAAGACAGATGCCTCGTTACGTAGCGAATTCTGCTGTCGCATATCACGCCCCCTTTTCTCCTCTATTCTTATACCTCTATGGTCATAACACAGCTGTGCGAAGCGGTAAAAAGTTAAAAGTGGTATTGTACGGCCCCCAAAAATCAGCAGCACAGGCGAAACGGCGAAACTTGAACCAGAGAATATAGGAACATACGTCCCTTATCGCCCTTAAGTATATTTTATCTATCCATTATCTACTTAAACGGTCACATCTTAATCACCGCGTTAAATGCTGCTATAACTTAATAACCTCGGAGATCGATGGAATCACATCTTACGCAGTTGCGACATTGCATACAAAATTGTGTCCTATAGATAACTAGATTTTTAGTGTGCATTTGCCATTTTGTGCCACCATTTAGCTGTGCTCTTCATACCCGCGTAGAATTTGGAAGTGGGCAGCCCAGCTTAAATGCATGGTCCAAATCAAGCAATTAAACCTGTCCACAGGTAGATATGTAATATGGCGTTGACTTGGCATGACTTTCGCCCAGTAATCGCGCACTTTTATCTGTATTGATATTTGATACATATAAGCATGCAAGTTTGCATATATATATACATTCATGTGTACGTTTTCGCCCTTCTATTTGTATGCTTATATATAGACGTCTCTGTATTTTTTTTTTTTTTTTTTTTTTTTTAACAAATATCTACTTGCGTAGTGTATTTATTTTTAAGCTTTATTAAGTCCTAGAAGGTTTTTGTAGCCACAGAATTATACATTATTGAAATAGATTGGGTTGATAACAGTGGGTTGGATCTTAAATTTAATTCTTAGCCTAAGTCGGGGTCATGATTTGGAATCCGGAAAAGACCATTAGAAAAAATCTGAGTGCCCCAACCGGGAATCGAACCCACAACCCCTTGAGCTGTGTTGTATCAATGACTAGCACGTTAGCCAACTGAGCCAACGACGAACTTAAACGACGTCTCTGTATTATACTGATAAGCAAATGAAGGTGGGCGATTACTGGATGAAAGTCAGGCCAAGCTGCGCCTAAGTCAGCGCCGTATTACAAACCCACGGCATTTTAATTGACCAATCAGAAATACTTTCATCGCACCGCCATGTCTATGTGCGAATTTCAAAAGTATTTAAAATATAAAGCGTATTAACATCAAGAAACTTGTGGAACGATATATTTTTGAAGTTATACGTTATACTTCCATTCGTCATGAGACATGAAACGCGAGGGAGAGGTTTTAGTTCCGGTTATTGCCGCATGATGCTTCTTTACATTGTAGAATGGCGCTAAATTTTAGCGGTTTCCTTTTGAACACGTAAAATGGTAGAGGTTTTAGTTTCAACTGTAGGCACTTCAATTACTTTTGGAGGGACTCTTCGGCGCTAGTAGCCGCGTCTTTTAACGATTAGGCGCGTTCTGCCCTACGGAATAAATCAACGATTTCATATTAGTGACCTTGAGAAAAAGTGTAACGGAAGTAGATTTTGCTTTATTCTCCCCCTTCGCTCCGCTTTCCACTTGACGTACTTTTGGCTCCCAGTACACCACACAACGTCATACACGACACCACGCCATGCAACATCATCCCACCTCACCATACCACACATTTTGAATTTTACTAATTTTTTCTTTTAACCAACTTCTGAAGAAAGAAAAAAAATCAGTTCACAAAGAGAATTAAACCCCCGTCTTCTTGCACACTGGGCAAGCCCCTCGCCCACTCTGCTATGAGCGGGCCCGATAATGGAAAACCGATTACTTCATTTCATCTTGGAGTTCGTAACTTATTTTCATTATAAATTTGTATTTATTGTTTATGCATTCGTTTGGTTTATATTTTACGATAAATAAATAAGTTATTTAATAAAATATACTTTTTTGGTACATGGTTTTTTTAAAAATTTAGAACACTCATTTATTTATCATTAGTTTGCCATTTTGAATATAAATGAATTATTGTTAATACATTTTTTTTACATATTTCAGAATTGTCATGAATAAACAGAAAATTTTCCGTACTGTATAAATACAATGATTTATTTTCATTACGTTTTCTTCTTTTACAATTTTTCCTTTGTGATTGAGAACAAAATCCAGAGAGGTGGGAGGAGTGCAAATATATGCTACAACACTGCAAATTATTTATCTCTTAAGGATGAACTTACATACAAGCTTTTACGCATATTTGACCCCTTCTTTTTTGTGTCATTAAAAAATAAAAAAAAATAAAAAAAATTATAGATTTATTTGAAAATGAAAAAGGTTTATTGAATGGTAATGTTTTATACAAACAAAACGTGGAAACTCTGTATGGATCTTGTAATTCCGAATTGAAGTGATTTTTCTATAATATTACATGTTAAATTGCAAATTTTTTAAATAAAACATGTGAAAAAGGGTACAGTTGAACGATCTGCTATTTTATAAGGGTACTTCTTATTTTCTTAAGAAATTGTTCTGAAACCATCGGAAGATTCGATGAAAGGGCACAGTCTTGTACTGGTCAGCTGCTATATTTTTCATATTGTATTGTGCCATAAAATATTGCTTATAATTTTTCTGTTGTTAGATATCAAAATATTTATTAAGACCACACCCAACTAATGTAGGTATACTCATTCCAACGATAATTGCACTACTTTCATACATGATATCGTTTCATACGAGGTATACTTATATTTATAGTTACATTATTTACCATACAATTTTATCGAAGTATAACTTCTTACTTGGGTACCCTAGCACCCACTGTCCACTGGTATTTATTTCAATATTTTTATTTCAGGTGTTTCAGTGACCAAACGTACAATTCGTGGATATTTACACAGAAAAACTGCCTAAATAGGTAAACATTGACCAGTTGACGTATGGGTGTATATATATATATATATATATATATATATATATATATATATATAAATAAAACAAAGTGGCTGCAGTTGAAACTGAAACCTATTCCACGTATTTTACCTAAAGTGATACACACACACACCCACACGCACACACGGGTTTTAGTTTAAACTTTAGCCACTTCGTTTAGTTCTTAAAGCATATACTACTGGATTGAGCGTGCAGGTGGCTGAGAGCGTGACACACGGCGACCGACTGACCGAGTGCAGGTTCTACCTCTCTCTCTAGCTGAGTTATGATTAGTCGGTCGAGTTTTCGCCTGCGAGGCCCGACCAATCATAGCTCCTCTAGAGAGAGAGAGAGAGAGAGAGAGAGAGTGATAGTAGCCGACCGGACAGTTAAGGTAGCTCCCTTGCGAAAAGCACGAAAACAAGACGTATACCATTAAATAGATTTTAATCCACCTAATCCAACGATATCTTTATTTATACCTACAGTTGGCCAAAATCACGAAAAATTGTAACTTAAAGTTTCTATAATAAACATGGGGTCTTATGGAAGAGCATTAGACAATGAGTTACGCGTGCTTTTATCCCAAAGAATTGAAATTGCACCAAAGTCACACTACAACATACTTGTAGAAAAATCGTTCTTCTTTCCAATGCTGTTGCACAAAATGAGGGTAATCCGACGTTTTCTCGAGATATTTGCGAAAAAAAGGGTAAAAATTAGTTTGACGGTTGTATACCACGTATACTTTGTAGCAATGTGGGATATATATTACAGCCTCGTCGGTTGTCTGCTGCAGTCCGTCATGTTCGCTCGAGGTTATATGACCATCAAATCCCGAATATATATATATATCCCTTGCCATAATATATATATATATATATACATATATTGACAAGGGAGATACCTTAACTGGGATACCCCGTTAGTTCGGCAGGCCCTACCAGGAGCCGTACCATATAACTCTTTCCGCTTCGCGGGCCTATGTTTTAACATAGGCCCGCAAAGCGAAGGAAAGTTATATGGTACGGACCCTGTGTCACTTATGCGGAGCAAGCGTGGCGCTGCCTTGGGCAAAGGTTTCTATCTTCTATCTAACCTTTTCTGACATTATGAAACTGCGAACAAATATTTCGCCGCGCGACGCGACCCAATGCCAATCTTTGCCGAATAGAATAAAACAAATATTTCGGAGCAGTGTATCAGTGTTGGCAAAGAGGATCTTCGCATACCGCCACCGCTATCGAAACTTTCCGTTGGAAAAGTTCCGAAGCCAATCAGAGCAGAGATACAGCAAGAGTGTAGCGAAAGACTTGTTTCTCCTGTGAATAATAACGCAAGCGTCTATCCCCACTCAACCCGGGGCAATTACTCGTCGCTTTGATTATTTATTATATATAAAAGTAATAACGCAAGCGCCTATCCTCACACAACCCGGGGCGCTTACTGGCTGCTTTAACTATTGATAAAACAAATATAATAACGCAAGAGCAAAAAACCACAACATTTAATGTGCTTACAGGTTGCTTTAATTATCAATAATAAATCAAGTAACAACGCAAGTGCCTATCCTAACACAACCCGGGGCGCTTACTGGCTGCTTTAATAATTTATGATTAATAAAATAATAAGGCAAGCGCCTATCCATACACAACCCGGGGCGCTTACTGGCTGCTTAAATTATTAATAAAACAAATATAATAACGCAAGCGCCTATCCTTCCATAACCCGTGGCGCTTACTGGTCGCTTTGATTATTTATAATAGGTTAAATAATAACGCAAGCGCAAATCCCAACACGTTCTGCGGCACTTGGATTATTCTACTTGTTACTCCTGTTGTAGCTCTGCTCTGATTGGATTCCGTTGGGAAAGTTCCGATAGTGGTGGGGATATGCGAAGATCCTCTTTGCCAACACTGCAGTGTATCCATAAAAACGTTTAAAGGTTACATCATACTACTCCACAATGCCATTCTACAATCTCGATTTCGCTGCACTGTGCAAGTGCGTAGGCAGCGCAATCATAGAAGAGGCCTTAGGCCGCGGTTACATGGCTGCGGAAGTAGCCATCGGAACGTCACTGCGTCAGAAAAAAAGGTTCCCCCACCATCGGTTTTGCAAGTGACGCTTCCGTTTCCGTTAGACAAAAAGTGCATCGGGCACATGGACGCGGAACAGTACGTTGCGTTAAAGTAGCAGCTAATAGTCATGAAGAGTTTAAGCGGGAATAGTTTAATATTGTGTATTTAATAAAAATTATTATCAGACTGTCATTTTTCGCATTTACTGACAGCTAACACTGATATAAGTACAATTACACGTGAAATCATCAAAAAAACTTGGTAATTATTATGTTAAATTAATATTTCATTGACTTCCATTGATACGTCACATCGAGTTCTGTATCCATGTGCACGATGCACTTTTTGTCTAACGGAAACGGAGCGTCAATTGCTAAACTGATAGTGGGGGAACCTTTTTATTTGACGCAGTGACGTTCCGTTGGCTATTTCTGCAGCCACGTAACCACGGCCTCATGGCACAGAACTGTACATCTATATACACTGGAAAATAGTGGGAGGTGCTGAAAATGGCGGAGCCAATCAGCACCACGTGATCCTATCCACCGCACTGTCCCTCGATTCGACTTACTGTAGCATTATCCCGATCAGAAATCTAAGGTTGCTACCGAGTACCGAACGAGTTCGGGAGGTCCTCTGTAGGCAACCGAAGGTGGGCCACTAGTGGCAGCGTGAGGGAGCAAACGGTAGGTCCAAGGTAGGCTGCCGAAAGAATCGAAGTAACCTAGCCTTATCCTGTATAGAAGTATATAAATTTTCAATGTATATCTATACGTACTTATATACATAATGTGCGGTTATGCATAGACACTTATAACATTTGTATACTATATTAAAGTGAAATACCAGCAAACATTTCATGTACAGTTATTTGAAAATGAGTGAAAAAGTTGCGAGATATCGTTTATTAAAATAACAAAGCAGCAAAAAGTATAGGGTTTTAAAAAAGCCAAACTTAAGTACCTATAAAATGACGAGTTCGGACTTTTTTTAGATGTTTTTTTACTTTCATATGGTACATACATCCTCTGGCTCGAACTATGATGGAACATTATTTTTGACTGCTATTGGAATAGTTTTCAAAAATTCTAAGGAGCGAGGAAAGAGGGTAGATATGACTAATATAAAGAGAAAGTATTAGAATGATGCTTTCATTACAAATAACATATTCGCAATCAGTATATTTACAGCTATGTCAATATATGTGATTTTTTTTATCACCTCGAAGTGCAAGAAGTTATTTCTTTTATTAAAAAATAAAAAAAATTGTATGTATTCGGCATTAAAAATTTTTTTTTTCGTTATTGACTCAAATTACATCCTACTTGCAATAGCTGTATACTCTTTTACTCTTACGTATATATCTATATATACCATCAGAAGAAGCTTCGTGTTTGGTTAGGTCTTCACTATTTCGGCAGCCAACCTCGGATCTACCGTTTGCCCCCTCACGTTGCTACCGTCAGCCCATCTTTGGTACCTACTTCGGCAACCGAATTCGGACCTCTAGTCCACCGAACTAGAATTTCTGATCTAGATAGTAGTGTCCCGAAACCCGAACAGAAATGAAAGTCGGTTGCCTCTCTGGTTCATGAGGCCCTATTTAGGCAGCCTACTGAGGGCACAAGTAGGCGCGTCAGGGGGCGTGCGTGAGGTACTCATTAGGCAGCCTACATAACCTACCTTTATCTTACTTCTCGAATAGTATATACAGATGTATCAGCTACAGTTGCAGTGTTAACTGTAGCGTAAAATTATACACAGGTACACAAGTTACAAGTGTCTTTCATTGAGTTCTATACAAATGATTAATGAGTATTCTTATACATATGAAACTGAGAAAATCAATCGACATTAAATTTGTTGTCAACTAAACAAAATTTCTCAAAGTACTGAATTAGAAAGAATAATTGTTGCTTCAAAAAATTTTATTAAAAACTATTTAAAAACCGTACTAAGATTATGAAATTTTACATTCAACAGCTTGTACACTGTCCTTTAGATGTCCGCCGTCAAATCAAGTTCATCTGTCATTTAATTGAATCAACATGTTTTTGTATAAAATAAAAGCAAACTGCAGTGTGAGCATTTGATTTGTATTAATTTATTAGTGATTATTTAATAGTTCCTCAGAATTAACTCACGAATCACATGTTCATATTGTAAACTTGATATCAATTATATTTCAATCGCCTCGTTCTCGAGATTATAAGTATGACATAAGTATGCAGTTAAGGCCACAAGTGAAGAGTATTAAACAAACTCGAGCGCCGCTCTCCTACCACCTGCACTCTCCGCCGTGCGACAATTTCATTCCTTTTTTTTGGGCGAAAGAGGTAACAGGTTTAGAGGTTAGTAATTTTAAGTAATATGGGCAAAAGAAAGTACACGAAAGATATGGGGAAAGCTTTGAGGAAGAGGATGAAGGAGGCTCAAACAGAGTTAGCAGAGGCACTGGATGCTCAGGAGGGGCTTTCTTCAACCTCTTTAAGGTAGTAGTCGATCAAAAACACTTTTTTTACGATTTTTCTAAAATTTTGTGTGTACCTTAAGATTGCTATTATTTATCATGAGCCAACATTTGAAGAGGCTTAGCGGTATATTTTTGAAGATATTAAAGTTTTAATGTTGAACTTTTAACACAGGAGGTATAGGAAAGCGCCGGATTGGAGGTCGATTTGTGAACGAAATTGCTTATATCTCTAAAACGCTTCTTACAATGTTTCGTAAAAAATAGTATGATATAATTAATATTATAAAGCAACTGTGATTCCAATTTAAAAGGGCTCAGCGATATAGTTTTGTTTTTCGAGCTTTGCAAAGTTGATAAATTCATTGAAATTTCAGTAGAACGAGGAGCGTTTATAAATCCGGCAACACTGCTTTCGTCGATCTCTACATGTATTCATGAATCTGTATGTATATTCCTTCCAGTGCATTGTACGCAAGCTACCGCTGATAGTATAGATGAAAATTAACAATATTTTATTTTGAATCAATAAACTTCATTTAAATTATAATTATTTAACAAACATAGACAAAAATTTAAAAAATAAATTATTTATGCGTATGCAAGTAGTAAAATTCAGAATTTTACAACGAACATTTATAAAATATTGTTGTGTTATAAATATTGACTTAATCATTGACTATTTGAAGGACTTGTACATGATTTCAAGTAATCAATAACTTTTTGTAATAACTTCTTGTCTTTAGTAATAAATGGCTTATTATTTTCATCTAATTTACAAAAAAAGGTCTCAATATCATATTCTCCTCCAGAACAATAAATATTTTGTAAATAGGTAAACGTAATTTTTCGTTTTGCAATCTTTTTTAACATTCCAGAGGAAATAATTTTCTTTAATTCGTTTAATTTTGGTAAAGTATCATCCATATCTTGCGATTCGTAAATGTCGTTCAAAGTTTGTTTGAAACTTTTTATAGATACAAGTAACATTTCTTCTTTTGCAATCTTAATAACTAATTCTTTTAGAGTCCTTATGTCGAATTCAGCATCGTGCTAGTTATTCTCGATATTTTCTGGTAAAAAATCTCTGGATAAACTTTGCAACTGAAACGCACCCGGTCCCTTACGCTCAGGTAAACATTTTTAAAAAAAAGTTAGTGTATCAGAGAAACCACTGATTAAAGAGAACTCATTTATCAAATTGTTATTCAAGATTGCTCTAACTAATTTACTGCGATCGAATTGAGCGTTATGAGCAACTAGTACACATGATTTTCCTACAGCAACTAAATATTGATGAAAGGCATGTAGCGCTTCAGAAATATTCAAGGTAACTAATTTTTTATTATTGATGTACAATTCTCCGTCCACCGATGTCAAGCCTGTCACTTTAGTTGCATTAGGGTTGATTGCTTGAGTCGGAGTAACGTAACAATTAAAAATAGTCTGTTCATGTAAAGCTGCTATTTGTAAAATATCGGCACATTTTTCGAAACCTGACGTTTCAACATCGAAGTATACAATCGCGTTATTGGACAATAGTGCAGTGGTATTAACGTTAAAAGGAAAATTACTTTTGTCTGGCAGTTTTGTTTCTGTACTCATTCCGCAGTTTGGTTTATATCGCACACCCTCAGATTTTTCTTTTTGTTTTCAGAGTAACTCTCGTTTTTTAGACAAGGTTTTTCGGCGTAATTTTTGAAAATGAGATCGTGCAAGAACAAATCTTTTGAATCTTAGAGAGTCCATTTTCAAAGCGGGCTTGGAGGTGTGTGTGCCAGGTGACAAGGTCATATTTTCTTTAATTTCAAGTAATGAAGCCTCACCATCATTTTTTATGCAGACGGCACTGGCAACTCGATAATCGCACGACGCACTTGTACTTAGACACACATTTTTCGGTGCTTTGTGCACGATCATATTATTCACGCTCTCATTTGCTTGGCTGGAAGCTGCCACAGAAAATTTGTGTGCATTTACAGCATGTTTATAAAATACATCGCGCAGCGGTTGCAATAACGCTTTATTCAAAAAAATAACAGTTTGTTTTCCTATTTTTGATGCACGGCAACACCAACTTCCGCACTTCTCATGTTCATTAAAAAAGTGAAAAGGTAAAGCCCTTAAAATTTTTGCAAGATCATCAGCCTGTCCCGTATTTTAAGATATAGCGTAAGTAAAGCACTTTTTAATGTGACCTATAACACCTTGTCTACTAACTTCTCTGAACGTTTTTGCCAATTTGTATAAATCGTTGACAAAGTGCTTCACTAAATGATTTTTGTCGGCTAACTTAAAAATTTCCAGGTGACTTTCTTTACGTATTGCAGCAATCGTCGAGCTATCTTCGTCTCCAATAACGACCCTCACTTGAAGATTACTCTCTTTTAAAATCGGTGAATTGTTGACAAGAGCAGCACCAGCGTCCGCCTCCATACCATAGGATGGATTGTGAATTCTGTTACTGTAAGATTGAAGGGTTTGATTGTGTGGATAGATGGCTTGGACTATGTCTGTGGGCCTACAAAAATATATAAATAGATTGTAAAGACAAGAAACTTATCTAAAATTGTGTTTTTTTTTATTTGAAAAACACAACTGTGTAACCCATTAAATTCAGATATTTACTTGATGTATGATTTGATTATTCATGTAATAATAAAGGCTGACTCAGCATGTGTATAAAATAAATTTAAAAAATAGAACTATATAAAAAAATCAATTTTTGTTAATTTATCGAGTTATTAAAAGTAGGTGCTGAGCAAAATTAAAACAAAACTATTCTGACAGCAATACATAATATAATAAATGATTACGTGGATGAAAAATATAGTAATTAGTTCGTTTTCATCACAATATAAAAATAATTCTTATAATGATTCGCACAACTTTTCAACCTTTTTTATGACTAACTCTCTTTCTTCTTCAGCGGCCCGTTTACAGCTCTCCTTGGCAGCTTCTTCTATACATTTTCCAACAATACATTCATATCGCTTGTACGTATCTTTACTTACAGATGGAATATTTAAGCAAGCAAAAATTTTGTTGAGCGGATTGCAGCCGACACCAGAATGTACAGCACCTACAGCATAAAAAGATTTATAAGATTAATTCGAGAATAAATCGTGATTATCTGTTCGTACAATCAATCTTGTCTTTTACCAAGCACTGCTGCAAGATTTGTTTGTGAGTAATCATGCCCACCAATTTTGCTCACTTTTCCGGTCAGAACAGCATGCTTGTTGAGACACTTGAGGCACAGTATGGTAAAAATCGAGTGTAGACCTTGACGTGTTTCCTCCAGAATGTTTTCCAAACTTAAAGTTGTATGACACAGTGGGCATTTCAAGTTTCAAGTTTTGTGCGAGAACTTGTACGTCGACGATACGTTTGCCCACGCACACTGCATTGCCTTTAATTTCATCTTGATTTCCAGTTTGTTTCACAGTTTGTTTTTTTACTCGGTTCATCGCAGCAACAGCTGTTTCTCTTTTAATTTTAGTTTTCGCTATTATAAAACGCCCGTTACTCAAACGTAATTGTCCTAGATTCTTTTCCTTTCGCGATGTATCCATTATACTCGAAAATACATTAGGTTATGATACAGTGTGGCGAATATAAACACAACTGATAGAATTCGTCTGCAACGCTCCTACAACGCTGTCATTTTTCGAGATAGTTGTCGAAGCGATATATATAGTATACGCATACGCTATAGCGCATTATGGCACGCACTGTAGAGTGCTCGACTACTACCTTAAGGTGGCTCCAGTGGCCTCAAAGTTAAAATTATAAATTACCCAACCGAGGTTAATAAAATTGAATTATATTCTTTGAATTCCCATCTTTCTATTCGTATAAAAAAAAATTAAGGTTGACGATGAAAATTGTAAGAAATCATGCTTACAAAATCGTAGTTTTAAGACGGGTTAGATATGAAATGCAAGCTTACGCGATATACAACCTACTGCTGCACTTATATAAATAACCCGTAAGGTGTAAAAAATATACTATCTTGTATATATTATTACGCAGTTTTCGATGACATGAGAAAAGTGTCTTGTTATCGACAAAATCTTTAAATAATCGGATACTAAGTATACAGTTGCGAGTGCAAGTCAGCTCTCAGCTGTCTGCATTCTGCAGAGTACATATATATAGGTATAACTACTCTTGAACTTAGGAGCGTACCGTAACAGTTCATCAATTAGGGCACCATAAAACTTTTTTGTTTTTTGATATTAACTCACTAAAGTAAAAGATAAAATGTAGAATATGGCTTACAACAGTCTCTACGATAATTTTATACCATATTTTAAAGAAAATAATGATTAATTTTTAGTCTCCCCATTTTGATACGGCACTAGGCGCTGGAGCCACCTTAAGCACCGATGACGAGGACGGAGGTGACGGTCGAGAGGAGCCCGGGGTTGAGGACCCTACGACTGAAGGTATGTTGTGTTTTTCGCAGAAAGTACAGTTTGTCCGAAGTAAACGTTCGCAAACGCCCTACCGTGTATTCTAGTAGCGCTCTCCGACAACTTAAACATGACGCAAGATATCGTAAGACATAATTAAGTTGTCGGTAAGTTGTCGGAGAGCGTTACTGGAACACACCCCTAGACATGGGTGGCCAGTTTCACGAGGCTGGTATGTTTTCACATATGTTTTTGGAATTCCTCGTACCGGGCCACGCATATAAAATATCTTAGCATCGGCTCTCGCGCGATGCTGCATTTATAGACATAAGCGGGTTAATGCACATGTCTCTATACATACTTGCATGTTATACACACACTGTACTTGTGTGCGTATATGACTGTGCATGGTCCACGTGCTCGCCAGCGAACAGCGCGGCGTTATAAAAATTGTTTGTTTTTCCGTTAGGAAAAATGGCGGGCGATAAATTGCCGGAAGAGCCAGAATTAGGCCCAGAAATGGAAGTGGCCTTGGGAGAAGACCCATCCCGCAAAAATACAATGGATATATCTCTGCACACATCCTTGAAGTTGCGCTGGTCTTGGTGGCTGGATAATGGACTTAACAAGGAAGAGAGAGGTTTTGCTAGAACAGTACGGAATTCTGGAAGGTTTCGAAGCGCCGAAACTTAACCCCGAAATTTCACACATGATGCCGAAGCCGTCAAAAACACGAGACGCACACATGCAAAAGAGGCAAGATGAGCTGGGTGCTATCTTAGCCGCCATAGGCTGGTCAATTTCGAATTTGTTGTCCTGCGAGGACTCGGAGTTAAAAATAGACTTAGTGAAAAGTCTAAATGAGGCAGCCAAACGCAGTGCGTCTCAAAAATTTTCGATTACACTGGGAAGAAATATTGGCGGACAAGTTCGTGATATAGAGTATAGAGGGCTGCAAGCGTTATTTTATTAATAGTATGCACCAAGATCATGAGCCTGGTTGCGACAACCTATCGGCAATAGAAAGGGACAGAGTAAAAGTTGAATTAGTTCAGTTAATTGAGAAAGGAGCAGTAGAGGGAGTGTTCTCAAGTACGGGGCAGTTTTTTTCTTCATATTTCCTTGAACCGAAAAAAGACGGGTCTTTTCGGTTTGTATTAAATCTTAAAGGTCTCAATAAATGTATTAATCCCCCGCATTTCAAACTTGAGGACATTAGATCAGCGCAGAAATTATTAAAAAAGGGTTGTTTCATGGCTAAAATAGATATAACAGACGTGTACTACTTGATCCCTATCCACAAAACTTTTAGGAAATATTTAAGTTTCAAGTTCAAAGGGCGTATTTATGAGTACAATTGTTTGCCATTCGGGCTTAATGTTTGCCCATACATATTTACCAAAGTCATCAAGACCATAATACACAATTTAAGGGCGCTAGGGTTTAGCTCGGTGGTTTACCTAGACGATTTTCTTTGTGGAGTAGTTATGAGAACTGCGTGTCGAATGTTGAGAAAACAGTTCAGTTACTGTCATGGTTGGAATTCTTAGTGAATGAAAAGAAAAGCCATTTAGTACCCAGGACTTGTATATATTTGGGATTCGTACTAGATTCAGAGCGCATATGCATTAGATTACCGGAGGAAAAGGTGAAAGGCCTTTTAAAAAGCATTGAGATCCTTTCACGAAAATCAGTCTGTAAGATTAGGGTGTTCGCCCAATTGCTGGGGAGACTGGTCGCGACACTGCCAGCGGTCCCATATGAATTATCGTACACTAGGCTTCTAGAAAGACACAAGCTGTTGGCATTGTTAGACAGCGACTTAAATTACAACAGCGATTTAAACATATCAAAGTCGGTCTCGTCGGAGTCACGGTGGTGGAGAGAGAGTTTGCCTGAGGCAAATAAGAGTGTTGTTGCGGTAAAATATAATGTCACCATCTACACGGATGCCTCCAATACCGGTTGGGGCGCTACGAACGGTGCGCGAAAAATATACGGATTTTGGAATGATTCTCAAAAAGAGTTGCATTTAAACTATAAGGAGTTGTTGGTCGTCAAATTTGAGCTTCAAGATCTCGTGGGGGAAGTTAAGAATACGACGATTCTTTTACTCGTAGATAACACTACGGCGGTGGCATACGTCAATAAGATGAGAGGCATGTCTTACCCGAAATATAACGCGTTAGCACGCGAGATCTGAAATTGGGCGGAATTGAAGAATAATTGGATTTTCGCATCATATATTCCGTCATCGGAGAATATCGTAGCAGACAGGCTGTCGCGTACAGTGAACATAAATACTGAGTGGTCCTTCAATCGAGAAGTGTTTAATGAGATTGTCGTTAGTCTGGGAAAATCACACGTTGATTTATTTGCCAGAAATATGAATGCTACGTGCGCCAGGTTTTGCTCGTGGAAGCCATGTTCCGGAGCCTTTGGGATCGATGCATTTACACTAAATTGGGAAAAATTGAAATTTTATGCATTCCCTCCATTTTGTTTGATTTTAAATGTAGGGGAAGGTGGGGCGGAATGGGTGGTCGGGTAATATGGGTAATGCTTATAAAGTAAAGAAATTTACTCAACAAGTAGTCCAAAAACTTTTTTTTTACACTTATAAAGAAATATAATTAAATAATACAAGAAAAAGTAGGGTAATCGTAAAAAAAAAGTATTTATTAAATTAAATTATGGGTATGAAAAAAAAAATTTTTATACCAACTTTATTTGTTTTGAAAAGTATTACAAATTAAGCTTCTGTGGCTCTTAATGCGTGTTATGGATAACTTAACTATTTACAGTTAATATCGTGCTTTTAAAAATGTAATTTTATTCCTTTACAATTAAAAATCACCGAATTAAAAAAAAGTCACGAAAGGGGCGGAATGGGTGAAACGGATGAGGTGGATTGAGGAAGCTCGAAGCTTCAGTCATCAGACGGCTACGACGGATTAGTGAATTGTAGGGTGTAGGTATGAAAAACGTTGTAGTTTTCAGTTTTTGTTTAGTTATAAGTTAAACCTAAATGGTTCGAAATTACACATGTAAATCTGACAAAAAAATTTGAGGTTATGCAGATTGCAATCAAACAACAAGTTACTCTGATTTTCATATATTTATTAAATTACAGGTGCAAAGTTTCGATCTGTATTCACTACTGAGCAAGAAAAATATCTTTGCGATGAAATTTAAAAAAATAATTCTTGTATTCAACAAATGCAGTTGCAATCTGGGATAGGTCCAAAAGTTCAATACTCCTGTGTTCCTAAATCAAAAAAATGATGCCAAAAAATTGTAGCGCACACGTAAATATTTTTTATTTCTCCTATTTTAAGAAATTTTCGTTAACCAAAAATAAATAGTATTATCACATAATAAAAATCGTTAACTATTAAGTAATAAATAAAATAAGTTTCGTTTTGAGTACATATAAGTAACTGTTTAATAAAACTTGTGATAAGAAAAGTAAACTTGATGCTGTGATCGAACATAAATGTGTCATAATTTAAAATGTAATTGTGCTGTAACACTGTTTTTGTTGGCATGTACGACTTTTCAATAGGCAGTATATATAGTGTGTAAGACAGCGCCACAGGCAAGGTGATACTTGCGGGCCCTATAGTCAGTACAGTGTAAGCTACCGTGCCTTCTACATCTCTCGTAAGCTCTCTTTATTGTCTTTGTTCGTTTTGTCAGTAGTAAGTTTGTAAAGTCTGTAAACTGTATCAAGTCAGTTGTGTTTTACGTCGGTCGGCAGTCTAATTAAATAAACTTTTTGTCTTACTTGAAAATACTCGTTTTTATTTCGCGCACCCCCTTTACTCACACCTCTTCAGGTTACGGGCCCCAGACTCGCATCACCGCGCGTGATCTCTTCTTTATTTTTTTTGTGTGGGTGAGTGTGACAAAAGGGAGGATGGCGGAAAGGGCTAAGACAGCAAAGGATGGACAAGAGAGTCCGATCGAGGAAGCGGCCGAGAACGTGACCCCTGGTGACCAGGCTGAGTCCGTTGTCGACCAGGCGTTGTCGACGCCGGTCGAGGACAGGGGAGCAACTTTAAACGCCGGAACCGAGATCAGCGGTAGGTCAACACTTTGTTTTTTCAAGTGATGCCTAGGTTGGACGCTACGACGTCAGGTAAAAAAAAAAGGGGGATTTTTTGTGCATTTTGAGAAATGCGTGGGATTCCAAGAAACACGTGGCGTTGGTAGCGCGACACGCACATGCAAGAGCGGGGCGGATCGAGAGGGGGACAACAGATTGCGGCTGAGGAGAGAGTTTGGTCTCTCTCTCTCCCTCTCGTGATGACGCGAGGCTTTTTGACTGAAAATATATTACGAGGCCGTTTATGTTTTGTTTTCGTGTTTTCTCGCGTCTTTTGTTCTTGTCGCCTCGACTGTTGCGTGCGCGTTACAATATAAATGTCTGAACTGGGAAAGTTTGAACGTGTGTCGACAGAAAATTATATATGTCCTTTCCCGGTGCTTTTAATTAATTGAACTCTAGGCAATAACTATTCAAAGCGTTTTCCAGGTTTAGTCAGAAAAGGCTGATATTTTAAAAGTTTACATTTTCTTTTAGACGAGCAAACTATCGATGCTCTGTCGAGAATATTTCGGAGAATTTCATCCCAAGTCAAGTCAGAGGGGCGACAACAAGCTGCCATCTTGTTGGTGGATAAAAGGGGAATAATGGCATGTGTCGAGCAAAGGGATATTCCCGCCAAAGGTGTGTAGACGAAATTATTTTCCGTGAGACTCGCACAGTCACGTTAGACATGTGTTCGGTCGCGCGCGACTGTGTGAGTGCCCAGTGTGCAATCGTGCTTTGTGTTCGAGCACGAGAACACGCTTCGGGCCACGTTGACTAGATTCGGCTTGCGTTCGGTCGATTTCTGGTTGACTCCCTGAAAACAATGTCCGTCTTTTGTTTTAGAGTACCTGATCGGTGACGATTACAAATACATCGTTGAATTTCTTTGTAAAAAGGGAGGCAAAGTGATGTTGCCAGAAAATCTATTCAGGGAAGACGGGGAAAGCGAGGAACCTGCTCGTGATAAACCCGGGTTATTTTCGGGCCAGGTTCGACTCGATGATGGCCGCGATTAGTCAGATGATCGAAAGGCAGGAGAAAGCAAACGAGGAGGCAAGGAAGGCAGAGGAAAAACGGGCAAGGAAGGCAGAGGAAAAAAGGCAGGAGGCTGAGAGAACAAGGGAGGAGATAATTCTGGTCATGCGCAATTTTGACCAGAGCCCCAGAGGTTGTCCCGGTTGGGCAAGCGGGTGAACAGGGTCGAGTCATCCGAGGCCCAATCTTCAACTGGGGTGCCCCTGCAGTCATCAACTCCTCGCAACGACAGAACACAGGTGAGTCTGCAAGACAAATTAAAAACGTTCTTGAATGACACAAAAAATGAAAATTTGTCTAAAGGCAGCGCGGAACTTCTCGCGACAACCATCAGTCAAATACGTAAATTCTGCCGTGATACTCAGCACATATACAATTATCATCTGTCTAAAGATATGAAGTTTGAAGTTTTCCTCGATAAATTTAAGTCTGAACTCCGGTCTAAAGGATTACTATATGTCATTGATTCTTTGATTAAAAATACGGAATTTATTAACGAAGACATAATCAAAGAAGACAAATTAAAAGTCAGAGATATTTTATTAAGTAGAGTAACAGAAAAATATCATTTAAGAACTTTTCGTCTGCAAGATACGGTTGTAATATTGGAAAGTCTAAAAGAACTTAAGAAGGGGGAGACGCCTCTTACAACGGCCGCGATTCGTAAAAAATTGCATAAAATTAAATTTTACAAAGGGAAAGAATCGATTGCCAAATTCATAGAAAAATTTGAGGAACTGGTCAGAAATTATGAGACTACAAGTACGTCTGGTCCCTTTTCTAAAGAAGAAAAGCGAGATGCCTTTTATACTGCCGTAATCGGAGCGGTACCTAGCGTGCAGGTGACAGACTTCACGCTTAAAATGCAAAGCAGAGATGGAAAGGGTATGACATACGAAAACCTCATGTCGTACATGTTAAAGGTCGAATCAGAAGGCCTAGCAGAAGCCACTGGAGGTTGCCCCACGAGGGCAGCTTTGACTGCCTCTTGGCCCCAGGACTGCCTCCGCTGCTTCAACTGTGATGACTGGGACCATATGGCTGACAAGTGTCCGAAGGCAGGTACCGGACTCAGGAAGTGCTATACGTGTGGCACGTTCGTGCATGACATCCCAGCTCACAAGAGATGCAGCCCGAGATGTGGTGAGCAAAATAAGTCTGATTCATGGGATTTTAAAAGGCAGGGCCGTGGAAGTCGAGGGAATCGAGGTGGCCGCGGCAGTGGCCGTGGCAGTGGCCGAGGCTGCTCCAATTCCCGAAACTTTATGCAGAAAAGGGACTCTAGCAACGTCAGGGACGAAAAAGATCCCAAAAGGCAGAAAGTTTCTGACCAGGGCTGGGAGACAAAGGAAAAACGAGATGCTTCAGGGTCAAATAAAGGTGAGTCTCTGACGTTGATCGAGCCCCCCAATACTCTGTTTTCAAACTCTGCAGGTTGGGTAAATAATTCAGAATCGGATGGAGAAAACAAAATTAAATTTGTCGCTGATTCAGGAGCGACTGATCACTTTGAAAAGTCAGAAAAATTCTTAACAAATATTGACAGAAACAAAATTGGTAAAATAAAATGTGCAAACTCAGACTCATCCGCAGGCTTGAAAACGGAGGGAGTGGGAAATTTGCTGCTTAAAAATTGCAATAACGACGTTAAGTTGAAGGGAGTGGTGTGTGCTCGCGACTTGATCGGGAATTTATTGTCGCTGCGGAAATTTGCTGATATGGGCTTGTCGATCTATTTAGATGACAAGGAGATTAGTATTCTCGATCCTTATACTGAAAATGTATGGATATCGGGAATGTATGAAAAACCCTATTGGATGGTTGAATTTGTTAAGTCGGACAACAAAAGAATGAAAGTCTTGACGGCTGAGTCAAAAGCACACACTATTCCTGAAAATTCAACTGCAGATATAAAATTAAATAGTAAGTCGGAAAATTCAGAGAGCTTGGTCGGTAAGTTAAATAATGACAGTTTTGGAGATGTATTTTTAATAAATGACAGAAAATTTCATGAAGTCGGAAAAGTCCTGACCGAAGAAATAAAAGACATTCAAAATCCGTTTAGCGAAAATTATAAAAAATTTAAAGATAACAACGGGGCCATGCTGTGGTATGTTAGACTGGGCCATGCTTCGTTGGGGTATCTAAGGGAACTGCAGAAAAACTATCTGGAAGTAAAAAGTCTGAAAGAAGCCGTATTTGATGATGTGATTAAGACTTGTAATGTGTGTTTAAGAACAAAATCCCAAAAACTGCCTTTCCCTTCGGTACGCGTACGAGCATCCCAACCCCTGCAAATAATTCATTTAGATACAATAAGAATTATTAGTCCGCCCTCTTACCCAAAAAGATACAGATTTATCTCGGTATTTATTGATGATTATTCCAAGTTTGCAATCGCTTACCCGATGAAAAACAAAAGTGATACAGGTGAATGTTTAGATAATTTTGTAAAAGGCTGTAGAAGTCTTCTTGGGTTTGAAGCTAAAGTGTGTTATCTAAGGTCTGATCAGGGTACCGAGTACACGGGAGGCTCCGTGCGAAAAATATTAAATGACCTTGGAGCTGAACTCCAACTGAGTTGTCCGGATACCCCTGAACATAATGGTACGTCAGAAAGGCTGAACAAAACAATTCAAATGAAAGTCCGAGCTCTGATATGTGATTCGGGACTCCCGGAAAACATGTGGCACTTGGCACTAAACGCAGCTGTATTTGCGTACAATTGTACTCCGCATCGCTCTAATAACATGGAAACCCCTTTAATGAAGCTGGCTCCGAATAAAAGGACAGACTTAAGTCAGATGAAAAGATACGGCTGCATCGCGTATTTGAGAGTTCAGAGAAACACTGAAACTAAATTCCATGCAAAAGGGAAACGAGCAGTTATGGTAGGATACACGCCAACAGGGTATCGTCTGCTTTGTCCGAACGAAGGAAAGTTTTATGAAAGTCGGAACGTCAGATTTAACGAGCGTTTTGTGTATGGAGACGTTTTTGGTAAAAATTCAATTAAAACTGGAAAAATGTGACTGTAGATATTAAATTAGACGAGTGGTTTTTAAAATTCGTAAAGGAAAGAGAAGAGGCAGTGTCATCGGAGGAAGCGCCCCCGGTGGTACAACGGAAAAGAGGAAGGCCGAAAAGACTGATAGAAACAATGGAGGCCAACTTGGTCCAAGAAAGTCGTGTAAAGGACGTCAGCTTTGCGGGCTTAGCTCTCGGGGAAGAAGTAACAAAAGACCTAATTTTTAAGAACGGTGATACTGAAACGTCAGGAAATAATGCCATTTATGTGGAAGATCTAGTTTACCACTCTTTGCTGGCAGAAATAAATAAAGATCCAGCTTTATATAAAGAAGCAATGAAGGCTGTGGATAAAGAAGGCTGGAATCAAGCCATCCAAGAAGAACTTGACTTAATGGCAAAGAATCAAGTCTGGAAGTTGGTAAACAGACCTGCAGGACTGGTAAATGGTAAACGTCCGAATATCATCGATTCCCGATGGGTTCTTAAGAAAAAGGTTGATTCTCAAGGATGTGAGAAACACAAAGCACGGCTGGTAATACGGGGTTTTAAAGATAAAAATGAGTATGCTCTTACGGAGACTTACGCCTTGGTGTTAAGACTGACTTTAATAAGAACTGCTTTGGCTGTAATCAATAAATTAAATTTAGATACATGTCAGCTTGACGTTAAAACGGCATTTTTAAATGGTACTCTTGACGACGAGATATATGTGGAGTTACCAGAAGGTTTGGTCTGTTCCGATCTGGAAAAACAGAGCAAGGTATGCAAGCTTCAGAGAGCCCTCTACGGCCTTAAAGTCATTCCGAAAAAATGGCATGAAAGATTTTCGGAGGCAGCAACAAAAATAGGTCCAAGATCTCACATCTTGGAACCTTGCCTGTTTACTTGGCATGAGGCAGATAAAATTCTGATATTGGTTCTCTATGTTGATGACATGCTTATAGCAAGTAATGATACTGGAAAATTGAAGTCTGTGAAGGAAAGACTGCAAAGTGAGTTTGAAATGACTGACCTAGGAGAAGTTAAATCGTTTTTAGGCATTGAAGTCAGAAGAGACAGAGAAAACCAAGTTCTAACTTTAACTCAGACCAATTACATAAATAAGATACTTAAAAAGTTTGGGTTTGATGATTCTAAGCCAGTGAAAACTCCTATGGTCACAGGTCACGTGTTAAATCAACAAAGAAAACAAAGAGAGCAATCAGAAAGGCACATTGACTTGAACGAGTCCAGATCGACTGAAAGCGTTCCCTACCGGGAGGCTGTTGGGAGCTTATTATATGCTGCCAATACTGTACGTCCGGATATAAGCTATGCAGTGAATGTGCTGAGCAGGCATCAAATAAGTCCGACTAACGAAGACTGGAATATGGTTGAAAGAGTGTTTCGGTATCTGGCAGGGACCAAATCTTATGGTCTAAGATATTGTGGAAGGCAGCAAGGGCTGGAAGCATTCTCCGATGCCAGTTTTGGCGACTGTAAAGGGTCTCTAACCACAAGTGGTTACGTGATTAAAATCTTTGGAGACTCAGTGGCATGGAGAACTCACAAACAAACTTATGTGTCTTTGTCAACATGTCAGGCAGAGTATGTGTCACTGAGTGAAGCATGTAGAGAACTGATGGCAGTTGATAATTCTATTAAAATCATACTGAATAATACTTTGTGTCCGGCAGATCTATGGTGCAACAATAAGGCAGCTGAGCAAAATGCTAAAATTATAGGCAGTGGTAAATTAAGACATATGATAGAAATTCATGAGCATTATGTTAAAGAATGTGTACATTATGGTAGAGTAAACGTCAGATGGCTGAATACTAAAGAACAGATGGCCGATTTATTCACATAACCTCAACCGATCGAGCTTCATGAAAAATTTGCTAGCAGAATCGTGAACAGCTTCTGCGACTCTGACTGGTAACTAACAAGTTGTCTCTGTTTCAGATAGGCGATAAAGGAGTCATGGACCGACTCATGGACTACTTGGGTGCGTTCCCAGAGCCGTGGAGCTGAGTCAAGAACACACATTTATTTATCTATTTAAAAAAAAAAAAAAAAAAAAAAAAAAAAAATACTTGTGGGCCCTATAGTCAGTACAGTGTAAGCTACCGTGCCTTCTACATCTCTCGTAAGCTCTCTTTATTGTCTTTGTTCATTTTGTCAGTAGTAAGTCTGTAAAGAATGTAAACTTTATCAAGTCAGTTGTGTTTTACGTCGGTCGGCAGTCTAATAAAATAAACTTTTTGTCTTACTTGAAAATACTCGTTTTTATTTCGCGCACCCTCTTTACTCACACCTCTTCAGTTTTTTTTCAATAAATGCTTAAAAAACATGACTAATGTTTAGTTTAATATAAACTCAATTTTTCCTAGTTAAATACAGTCCAATAACGTATATTTCATAAATAAATGCGGCTGATATTTCTTCCATATAAAATACACGCACTCATCCCGCCCTATTGTCTCACCCATTCCGCCCCACGTCTGAGGCGAAATAGGTTTTTTGACACTCTAACCTTTTACAACGTTTCGTTTGGTTGTAATTGATTTTTGTACAACAAAAGCTTATTAATTTGATTTTTAAAATACTTCACAACGCAATTATGCATTTCTGATGTTTAAAACTTGGTTTATTTATTTAATAAACAGCTTCAAACAATTTTCCACCCGTTCCGCCCCACTTTCCCCTATAAAACAAAATATTTGACGACAAAGCGGAGCGAATATTGATAGTGGCATACTGGCCTTGTCAGGTGTGGTATCCACAATTTATCCATGGATCATCCTCGAGCTCAACTGCTCCGACTGATTGCTGCTCGTATATCAGGAGCTCGTTCATAAGGAAGGGTGCACCAGAAGCAGTGAAATTGTTAGCTGCATCGCTGGCTCTGGCGACCACAAGACAGTATGATTGCTCGCTCAGGTCGTGGGACAACTTTTGTCAAAAAAGAGGATTCGACTCTCTGAGCCCGAGGAAAAAAGAAGTATTGATCTTTCTCTCAGAGGAATTTGCCAAGAAAGCATCATTTGGGTCGCTTAATGCGCACAGGTGTGCGATTTAACTCATTTCCCAAGACAAGCTGGGGGAGGACCTCTTAATCTCATTTCTACTGTTTTGAGCGTCCCGTCGCGGCAAATCAGCCGAACCATACGCACGTTTCAGCAGCGGAGGAAAAGACCAAATTGTGCGTACGATAGGTACCTAGTAGAGGGGGGAGGAATATGTGCGTATACACGGGTATATCTACATATGTTTTGTATTCTAGCTGCCTCGGCTCCCGGCTCTCGCAGCTCGCAGCTCTCGCATGCATGCGTATACCTATATCTATTCCCGATGTGATGTTCCCTCAAAAGCGGTTTTGAATGTTGGACAGTTATTATTTGTCCGGTCATATGTTACTCATTAAATGTGTATTAAATACTTGTACAGCTAAATACTGAGTTTTCCTCGTATGAAATAAAAAATTGAGTAATAAAAACGTAAGCCCCGATATTTAATAAAACTTCTTGAAACTTGATCTCTATAAAATAATCATTTTTACAACTTGAATAATTTATGTTTTTATAGATTTATAAAAATTTAGCACATTAAAAATATCAGAATGATATACACACGCTTCACTTTGATTTTTAAGTTTATTCAATAGAGAATAGAGAATGACTTTTTCTGTAATTCAAATGTCATTCTTCAACACATGTAACTTTTCTAATGAGAATAAGTAATTGTGAAAATATTTAGAAAAATAACAATTCTACTTGTAGGTCAAACTTTAACACAATTATCAATATAAAGAAAAAATAAACTAATACTTACACTTAAACCCTGGAGCTTCACGATAAACATGTGTCACTGTAAGTGCTTAGGAAATCAGTGCGTTGGTAGTCGAGGTAGCTAAGTACCACATCGTGTACTTTTGCTTTGAGCATTCTGGGGTTCAAATCTCGCCCGCAGCAGAATTTTTTTTTTTTTTTACGATTTCTTTTTTTTTTTTTTTTTTTTTTTATGGTAGTACAAAACTTTTTTTCGATAATAGTATTTAATTTGTATGTATATGTTGCGTAACGACTACGCTTTGTAAATTCATTCCTTGTAAAGTTGGGTAATTTTGTTAGATATTTAAATTTTTTAATAAAAATACAATATCAATAGTGGGGAAAATGCTAATTACCGTTTCATCCTTTTTTAGATGGCTATAAAACTATTATTGATGAAGTTAAAAATCATCCAAAAGTAATTTAATAGTACTAAGTTATTTTACACTATTCTAACAAAATGGTTATGATCTCACTTCGATGAGGATCACATCTTTTACAACCTAATTAATAATTGTGTAAAACTTATTCAAACAATTAATTAAACTATTAGAAACCAGGAAAATTTTTGGAAACACTTTTTATCAAATGATTTTTCATTGCTATTCCAAGTTAAACACGAGTTTATTGATAAAACGCTCAGTTAACTGGAGAGCAAAGTATGGCATCGCTTAACATAAAGGAAACAATGAAAACATTAGTAAAATAAAAGGCAAGGTATTAAATATTGAGGGCTTAGAAATTTTTTTCCTATTTTCGAACTAAATTTTGCCTATTATATAGATATAACTTATGTTGTACAAGTTCTTAGACTAATTTTGATGATTCAGATCAAAAGTTGTTTTTAAATCCATACGGCATTTACCAAAAAAATTAAATTTATAGTACCTTATAATTTTTTCAAAGCCATAATTGTGACCACTTATTAATCGTCTATATTTTGTTTAAAAAATTTTTAATCTAATAAAAGGGTAGTCTGAGTATGTCTCATGGTGTATACATGTCATAAAATGTATGTAAAAAAACGTATTGCCGGAAAACAGGTTTTTTTTGTCTATGAGCACTGCACTAAAAATGCTCTCAAAATTTTACGCTTTGATCAAACTTGTCTGATTGTAAACCCTCAGCTGAGACATTCAGCCCAAATCCAACAACAAAATTGCGGCCTATTTTGATCATAACTACTTAAGTTAATCTTAAAACTTGATAACATGTATATGCGTCCACGTTTACAGACAGAGTTCTATTTCTCGTCAAAATTCAACTTTTGTGTACTGTATGTTTTGCTGCTGATAGCAATTAATGCAGACGCTTTATAATGCAAAATAAACATAAAAACAGTCAAAAAAGATTTTGTATCTGTTACAGAAATAAATTCAAATTCTACAACAAAGTATTGAATACAAATTTTGTAGAGCTTATAAAAAAGAAACTTTTGAAAGTAATTTTTTTTTTTTTTTAAATATCTTCTGAACGATTTAATCGCCAACAATCGTTTTCAAATGGCTGAAAAATTGTTTTACACCATTTAATTGAAAAAAAGCAGTGATGATTTTCTGTGTTTATTTTCTAGAAACAATACTTAAATAAGACTACCACCTAAACAATGAAATATAATGCGTTCAACAAACGTGGTCTTTAGATATCTTTAGTATAAAAAGTACTAGTTTGATTCCTGGGATAAATAATAATGATAATATTCATAATAAAAATAATAATAACAATAATAATTAAAAATATTTCTAGTAGAATTTCTATAAAATCATTTAACAGTCTGCTGAGAAACTAGTGATTTCTCGAATGAATCGTAGTAGGTATGAAAAAAAAAAAAATCTCTACCAATTACTTAGCTCTTAAATTTTTATTATTACTTTTTATTTCTCAATTTTATGTTGCACTAAATTAGTTATACTAATATTTATTTAATCCAGGTATAATTATAGTCACTTTAAAAATATGGTTTAGTCCTATAATTTTTGTTGGACAATATTTAATATTTGTCATTTAAAATATTTACAAAATATCATATGATTGTTAATTTGAAAATAATAAAGATATCGAAAAAAGTTCAGCCACTTTAGGTACAAGATTAGAAACAACTAGGCTTACTTAATATTTTCAAAAGATTGTAGAGATATGAGTATTGATGCATACGTACACCCGAATTAACCTATATAAAATTTTATTTTTATTTTTATTTATTTAATTTTTTTTAATCATGCTTTTAGTCAGGAACTTAATGTTGTAATGTTGCTGTAAAGTTTAAATCATAAAATATAACACTAAAAAAACAATTAAGAACAAAAAACAAAATTTTTTTATTTCAACATTGATTATTTGAGGTTCATATTTTTTATTAAAAAACAAATTGACCGATCACATTGGTTTTTTTTAGCTTGAGTACGTATACCAAAACAAAATCATAAGCTAAGGTTTATTAGAACCGATCATGAGAATCCTTATTATAGGTACAAAAAATTATAGAGGTATGTACTCAGAGATTAAAACTTACCAACATATTTACATTAAAATTAAAAAAATGTATAAGTAAAATTAAAATTTCGTCTGTCGATGGTAGTACTAATTTTAAGATAATAAATTTAAAGTTTGTTAGAATTATTTCAAAAAGTTCTAAAATGTGACTCTTAACATATTAATGTGTGTACATACACATACACATACGCTTATTATATGCATCAATTGATGGGCATTTTTGTGAGATAAAGGTAAATCGAGTATTAACTCAAAAAATAGTATTATTACAGTACACAAAAGTTGAATTTTGACGAGAAATAGAACTCTGTCTGTGAACGTGGACGCATATACATGTTATCAAGTTTTAAGATTAACTTAAGTAGTTATGATCAAAATAGGCCGCAATTTTGTTGTTGGATTTGGGCTGAATGTCTCAGCTGAGGGTTTACAATCAGACAAGTTTGATCAAAGCGTAAAATTTTGAGAGCATTTTTAGTGCAGTGCTCATAGACAAAAAAAACCTGTTTTCCGGCAATACGTTTTTTTACATACATTTTATGACATGTATACACCATGAGACATACTCAGACTACCCTTTTATTAGATTAAAAATTTTTTAAACAAAATATAGACGATTAATAAGTGGTCACAATTATGGCTTTGAAAAAATTATAAGGTACTATAAATTTAATTTTTTTGGTAAATGCCGTATGGATTTAAAAACAACTTTTGATCTGAATCATCAAAATTAGTCTAAGAACTTGTACAACATAAGTTATATCTATATAATAGGCAAAATTTAGTTCGAAAATAGGAAAAAAATTTCTAAGCCCTCAATATTTAATACCTTGCCTTTTATTTTACTAATGTTTTCATTGTTTCCTTTATGTTAAGCGATGCCATACTTTGCTCTCCAGTTAACTGAGCGTTTTATCAATAAACTCGTGTTTAACTTGGAATAGCAATGAAAAATCATTTGATAAAAAGTGTTTCCAAAAATTTTCCTGGTTTCTAATAGTTTAATTAATTGTTTGAATAAGTTTTACACAATTATTAATTAGGTTGTAAAAGATGTGATCCTCATCGAAGTGAGATCATAACCATTTTGTTAGAATAGTGTAAAATAACTTAGTACTATTAAATTACTTTTGGATGATTTTTAACTTCATCAATAATAGTTTTATAGCCATCTAAAAAAGGATGAAACGGTAATTAGCATTTTCCCCACTATTGATATTGTATTTTTATTAAAAAATTTAAATATCTAACAAAATTACCCAACTTTACAAGGAATGAATTTACAAAGCGTAGTCGTTACGCAACATATACATACAAATTAAATACTATTATCGAAAAAAAGTTTTGTACTACCATAAAAAAAAAAAAAAAAAAAAAAAGAAATCGTAAAAAAAAAAAAAAATTCTGCTGCGGGCGAGATTTGAACCCCAGAATGCTCAAAGCAAAAGTACACGATGTGGTACTTAGCTACCTCGACTACCAACGCACTGATTTCCTAAGCACTTACAGTGACACATGTTTATCGTGAAGCTCCAGGGTTTAAGTGTAAGTATTAGTTTATTTTTTCTTTATATTGATAATTGTGTTAAAGTTTGACCTACAAGTAGAATTGTTATTTTTCTAAATATTTTCACAATTACTTATTCTCATTAGAAAAGTTACATGTGTTGAAGAATGACATTTGAATTACAGAAAAAGTCATTCTCTATTCTCTATTGAATAAACTTAAAAATCAAAGTGAAGCGTGTGTATATCATTCTGATATTTTTAATGTGCTAAATTTTTATAAATCTATAAAAACATAAATTATTCAAGTTGTAAAAATGATTATTTTATAGAGATCAAGTTTCAAGAAGTTTTATTAAATATCGGGGCTTACGTTTTTATTACTCAATTTTTTATTTCATACGAGGAAAACTCAGTATTTAGCTGTACAAGTATTTAATACACATTTAATGAGTAACATATGACCGGACAAATAATAACTGTCCAACATTCAAAACCGCTTTTGAGGGAACATCACATCGGGAATAGATATAGGTATACGCATGCATGCGAGAGCTGCGAGCTGCGAGAGCCGGGAGCCGAGGCAGCTAGAATACAAAACATATGTAGATATACCCGTGTATACGCACATATTCCTCCCCCCTCTACTAGGTACCTATCGTACGCACAATTTGGTCTTTTCCTCCGCTGCTGAAACGTGCGTATGGTTCGGCTGATTTGCCGCGACGGGACGCTCAAAACAGTAGAAAAAAAGCGACACACTCTCTACCATAGGCGCTGGCAATCTCCCTACTAATCTCTGCAAGTATATGTGTCGCACAAACGATTTGAAGGTACATGGAGGTTTCCAGTAAGTTAAGGGAGAGTGATACAGTTACGCAATTCGTGGCAACGAGAAAGCCGTATGGTGCAGTAAACGCACAGACCATCAGCAGATGGATCAAGACCACGCTAGATAAGATTTGGATAGACACCCAGGTCTTTTCGGCTTATTCAACTCGCCACGCAAGTACGTCGGCTGCGTTAGCAAAGGGAGTCCGTCTAGACACCATAAGACGTACAGCTGGATGGTCGGAAGGATCGCAGATGTTTGCGAAACATTATAACAGACCAATTCAAGCAAAAGGTGATCAGTTTGCGTCCTCTGTGTTAAACCCGATAAATACTAAATGATGGATTGATTAAGGTAATAAAAAATTTTTCTACTAAATGTAAACTTTGTTCAAATCAAACATTATGAAATAAAATAAAAAATTGTTCCTATTTTGCTAAACAATTACATATGTCATACTTATAATCTCGAGAACGAGGAGATAGAAATATAATTGTACGATCAAACGAACTTACCTGTACGTAAAGTTCAATCGTTATTATAAGTATAGAGCCTCGTTCGAAGAGATTATAGTCCCACCCAAAAAATTACACATATACACAGATCCCTCAACTTTTGGTAGTATACAATTATTTTATTTTATTAAATATTCTCTAAAATAATGAAATTGTCGCACGGAGGAGAGTGCATGTGGTAGGAGAGCGGCGTGGTGGCGGCGCTCGGGTTTGTTCAATACTCTAAACTTGTGGCCTTAACGCATGGGGAGGGGGCGCACATATGATATACTTAAAATCTCTTCGAACGAGGCTCTTAACATATAATTGCGATCGAACTTCACGTACAGGTAAGTTCGTTTGATCGTACAATTGTAAATGAGAGATATTTTTAAGGGAACATTTATATCTTCATTCATATAAAATTTCTATATATCTTAGGGTTATATTTTTGTAACTACACGTGATAAACAATGCCGTGATGAAAAATTTTCATGAAGACATTAAATATGATTCGTTTAAAATGAAGCATGACTTTTGTTTATGTGTATTCTCATATGTACATATCTATATTTATTGATTGAATGGTGGTTATGTAACGTAAATAGAGGCAGCCTACTTAGAGTCTAACAAGCGCAACCTGATGCTGCCAACGTAGGACCTCAGTTGGCAAGAGAGGCAGCCTAAGTAGGCCCTACTGATGGCCTACTTACAATTTCCGTTCGGGTATATGCTCCAAAGTTTGGTTGTAGGTACCTACAGGCTCTTTATGGCTGCTGTAGCAGCGATGAG